>NC_081407.1:66319591-66623387 GCF_030272615.1 Cryptomeria japonica | reverse complement strand
TACAATACGTTGTTCACAGCAGACCAAACATAGCACATGCAGTAGCTATAGTTGCAAGATTCTCTGCAGATCCTAAGGAAACACACATGACAACAATCAAAAGAATTTTTAGATACTTGAAAGGCACAGAGGATTATGGCTTAGTATATTAGAAAGGAAATGATTTTGATTTAAAAGTTTATACTGATGCTGATTGGGCAGGCAACATTGATGATAGAAAAAGCACAAGTGGAGGACCTTTCTTTTTAGGAGAAAGACTAGTGAGTTGGCTTAGCAAGAAACAAGGATGTGTTTCACAGTCAACAGCAGAAGCTGAATATGTTGCTGCAGCATTGAATTGTACCAACATTGCATGGATCAAACAACTATTGGAAGGTATAAATGAGAAATTTACCGAGCCAGTAACTATATTCTGTGACAATACTAGTGCCATTAATATTTCAAAGAATCTTGTTATGCACTGTAAGAAAAAGCACATATCTATCAAATATCATTATCTTAGGGAAGAAGCTCAAGAGAAGAAAGTGGTGTTGGAATATGTTAGCACAAAGGAGCAAATAGTAGATATCTTCACCAAGCCACTAACAAAGGACACTTTTGAATATCTCAGAAATAAATTGGGGGTCCTACCCCTATCCTCTACTCACTGACTGAGTTCAGTGAAAGCATCAATCTGATGACTCTAATGAATATCTTTTGGGAGTTGATGCTGAGTTATACACTTTAGGATGTTTTCTAAAAGTGTACTGGAATTAATACAGGAAATATTACAGGGAACAGGAAATGAAGACAAATGCTCTAACCGAGACTCAGTTGATACACAACAGTAGGAAATCACTTCTTACAGAAAGAAATTATGTTTTAAGTTCTTTTTGGCATTGTTGTCAAAGGGGGAGAAGACCTACAAAGGGGGAGAAGACTACTATAAAGGAGAGAAGACTGAGAGAAGACCTATCAGGGGAGAAGACTAAGAGAAAACTGAGCAGACTACAGATTGGGAAGTAGACTGAAGAAATGAGGAGAAGTATAATGTATGGGGGAGAGCATTTCAGCATTTTAGAATCATAGCAATCCGAATCTATTAAGGTCAAATCAATTGGTTTTGCTATCAATGCCAAAGGGGGAGATTGTTGGCAATATTGCATTATAACAGACAATGAAAGATTGTTGGCATTTCTTAAGGATATTGAGAAGGTTGTTGATGATTATGGATATAACTGATTAAAGATGTTTTATTGTCTTGGTATTATTGTTTTGTCATTGATGTCAAGAAATTGATTTTCTAATTCAGTATGATGTTGCCATATCTTGAGAAGTATGATATGAAGATTATAAAGATGTCGGTAAAAGACATAGGAAAGATTATGATGAATTAGGGGATGAATAAGGTATTCAATGGGAAACTACTACTGAGTCGGACAATGATGAGATCATGATGTTTTAGATTGTTTTAACATCATACATATGTTGTAAATTGTAAAGGTTAATACTATACTATGTTATCAAGCAAAGAACCTAGTCGGTAAACCCTAAGGATCCTAGTTGGTAAACCCTAAGGTTATCACTATAGGTTAACAAAGGTGGAATGTCTACTGAGTGGAGTTTAGTATTCACCGAGTTGTAACCGAGCTATAACAAAATGCATTAAAAGTTTACATGCGGTATTTAATGAAGGAAGCTGATGAGCTGGAGCAGATTAAATGATTGGTAAGCCATGGAAGAAGTTTGTTAACGAATCTAAGGCAATGGAAAGTCAGCATGAAGATCTACAGCTCAGATTGAACCGCAATACCCTGACACAAGTTCCAAGACTATTATGCAAGTTCCAAGGTAGGGTAAAACATTTTCAGATCGAAAGATGCATTGAACCTAGACAAGATTGAAGATCTGATGGCTATCATTGACCATGGGAAATGTGATCAAGGAGATTAAGCGGTTACCTAATTGTTTATAAATAGGAAATTGTTGATAAACAATGTATGCGGGCAAGTGTATGCACAGGGATGCTACATAGTGATTACCGAGCACAGAAGCTTGAAGACCTGTTAGAATAACAGAGTATAGAAGCCCAGCAGATAGACAAGATTAGTTCTATGTCTAGATTGTATTGGACAAATAGGAATCTGATTTAGCATTTTAGATGTGAAGATGCAAATAGATTTTTATTACTGTTATTTTGTGAAAGTGACAGAAAATCTCTTAACCGAGTGGACTTAACAGTCTTATATGTAAACCCTCTAGCAAGGTGACATTCTGATTGAGTGTTTGAAATCCTTTAACAAGGTCACTTCTAACAAAGTGAAGATCCTAACAAATCTGAGGGAAATCCCTTAACCGGGTCACATCTAGCAATGTGTTTGTAATCTTTAATAGGATTTTCTTTTAACCGAGCATACTCTAGAAGAGTATATTTCTTAGTGGGTCCAAAATCCCACAGTGGTTTTTCCCTATTTGGGTTTCCATGTTAAATTTGGTGTTATGAGGTTTATATTGTTCATATGCTTTTGAGTTTGCATGTTTAACAGTTTTGGTTATATTACTGATATATATGTTACCAAGGATTGAATCTGATGTTTTTATGGATGATTAAGTTTGTATGATTCACTCCCCCCTCTCATCTTGTTGGCTATTGGATCTGTACTTATATTAAGTATCAAAACTATCAATTGGTATCAGAGCTATCACTATCAACCAGAAGAAACGTCGAATTGCAGAGTTTTCAGTTGATCCTTTTGACAACTTTGAATTGCACCAATCTACAATTGCATGAGCATATCTAAATTTCACTGCATCCTCAAATTTCAATTGTTCTCTAGCAAGAGCTCTTTTTATACAGGCACCGGCTCCATCTTGTTCCCCCTTACCATGTCCCGCTTCAAAAAAACTCCATAAATGTTGGACATTGGTTATCTTGTGAACTTTGCATAGCCAATAAAACATTCTTGCATTTTTGAATTGTCCAGTGCAGTTATCTAACCATATCATATGTTGTTATCACTAACATAGAAATGATACTCCCTCAAAAAAATTATGTTATCTTCTGTACTGTCATGGTCATGTCTATATATAATGTGCACAAATATGGCCACTTGCACTGAGTTGTAGTATTGTGATTGAGTTTCCTCTTGTGGTTTTAGAGTATAATTTTCTGCAAAATCCACAACTGATACTATTGTTCCAACTGGAAATGTGTTCTTGCATATGCGAAACTGTCCATCAAGCCATCGGGCATGTTGGGAATGTTTCACTTATTTTGGAACAATATGAGTTTTAAACTCACTAATAAATGCATTCACACTATTATGTTCTGTAATCAATTCTAAATGTTTCCCCATCTTTCCATCCTTTAGAGGGTATTCTATATTTTTAAATCTCCTAACATCAACCATTTTTTGTCCAAACTCAGATGAAACGTGTTCATGCAAACATTCACCTATCGAAGAATAGTTCCCACATAAATTGCGAAGGCCATAAATGCATGAACTGGAAAGAAATAATTGTTCATTAGGTGGTTTACAAAATAAACTTCCAATAAAATCTTTTATAGTTTCAGGTGGAACATAAACACCACAATCCTACACAAGATCATTACCAAGCAACATATAACGTATATATCGAAAAATATCATAATAGTAACGAAACTAAACATGAGTTTTACAACAACAAGATATTCTTTGTTTATTGATTTTAACATACCAGGGTTTGCATTTTTCAAATGATCTTTGACTAATTCATAAATTCATTAACACATATTCATCATTAAATTTTTTAAAGAATTCAGTTTGAGTCATGTCAAGAAGATGTTTTGGATGAGGATACGAATTTTTGATCCCACCCTTAACTTTAAAACATCTCTAGCATTTGATGAAACTCTAGTGTTATCATGCCAAAATTTTGCAATTAATTGTTTAGTTTCATCATTTAATTTCATGTCCGACCTTTGAAGTCTACCACTAAAACTCCAACAATGGTTTAGTGGATCAATTTCAATTGTGTCTCTTCTTTTGGCTGCTCTTGACAAGGTTCTACGATGTAAGTTCAAATAGCCACTTATATCACTTAACATTCTTTTGCTAACAATCATTTTGTCAACTATAGCAGTCGTTATAACTCTACGTGTTGCATTCTTATCTTTAGATCGACTTGTTTTTCCGATAGAATCGATGGCACTGGCAATAGTAGATACACCTTGCTTATATGATTCATCTTTTCTTTTTGGTTTTGCATAAATACCTATTTTTTTCATGACTTTACGCATTTTTAACATTTTTATTAATTGTAGCATTAATTGACATTGGAATCCTAACTTTTTATTATAGAAAAATTGTTTATATAATCTGTTCGCATGTGTTCTGATTTCGTCTCCAAGAAACTAACCCATTAAGATTATCTAGCACATTTCTATCAATAGTAAACAAATTACATTCATTTTCTTTCAGAGAGGGTGGTGTAATATTTTCAATTTTTATTTCTTTTCGTATTGGTGTATGAAATTTATATCCAGCTTCATTTAAATCAGCAATTTGATTGGCATCATAGTCATCGGGATTTAAAAACATACCAGGATTCGCATCCACATGAACATTTGCATCAATAGTCATACCTGTGTGTGGTTCTACATTTCTTACATCCATAATGATGTCTTCAATGGTCTCATCTACAATGGGCACTGAACTAGATACTTCAGAAGTGTTATTCAATTGTCATTGTTGTGATCTTCAATCTCTTTGGCGTTTTGCCTCCTTCTCTCTTTGTGCTTGAATTTCCTCCACTGTCATTGTCCTCTTTTTTTTCTTTTGACGTTACTTAGAACCCATCTTTACAAACTCGTCTTCAAAAAAAAAATCTTTTTACTGAGTTCTTAAAAAAATCGTGTAAAACATATTAAAAAGTACTGCCAAATGACGTAAAAAATCTTTGTCAATACGAATTGCAATGATAGTGTGGTAAATCGATGCAATCTATCTTTTTTTTTACAGTAGTGGTTATTTAGAAACGGGGGCCTGTTATTAAATCCAACAGGCAAAAAATGGAACGGGCCCCCATTTTAGAAACGGGCCCCGTTCTATAAAATTTGAATCCACAACCCATCACTTGCCTCGGGATTAGGCCCGGGATAGGCCTGGGATGGCCACACTTGAGACATGAACCTGCAAATTCAAAGTTCCATGAATGAAAGCACAAATATGAACTTCTGAAATAGTTTACGTGCCTCTAATCAGAGAATTTTTATACGAAATTAAAACCCATTTCAGATTATACTGTCTAGATTCTAAATATGTAAATTGATTATTTTAACTATTTTTCATTTAATTTATACTAAATCAGGTCCATAAATTTGAAATATTAACTAATTTTCTTAATTTAATAATTTTTTTATTTTAATGAATTTTGAAAAAAAAATTATATGTCAACAATCTACACAAAATTCTTTTCTATTTAAAAAAAAAAAAATCAAAAAATGCTAAGTTTACGTCAAATTATGTGGGTCGTACACGTCAAATTTTTAAAAAGATAATTACGGCCATTAAAAAATTAATTAAAAAAAAAATATTTGAAAAAAAAATACAGAAAAATATGCTCATCAATCTTCAGTGTGTTACAAACTATTTCCCAAAATGGTTTGAGAAAATAATTTTAATTGTGTCAAAAAGTGTGGGTCGTACACATGCATGGTATGGTCCTGAAACAGGTATTTTTAAAACATAGTTTTTAGAACTCCATTCAAAAAGTTATTTTATATTATGTGGGTATTAAAATAAATTACATATTTGAAAAGTATACTCAGAGGACTATCTTTTATATTACTGACTTTTTCCAAGATTCAATCTCTAAGTGTTTCAAAATTTAAGCTCAAATGAGACAAAATCTAAAAAATAGGGAAAACACTTCCACTTTTTGGCCAAAAAGTGGACTCATCTTCTTGCACTGACCCTACTTGAAAATAGAAATTATCATCATTGAACCAAAACCATTTAACTCTTCTTTTTCATCTCAAAACATATCTATTGGCTTTGTGGTATGCAATCCTTGTATAATATATTAAGTTGACTAATGTCTAATTGGGCTAATCCATGAGTGTCTAATGTGAATTCAGTATCCTAAACATTGGAGAGACCTTATCTGACTTCCCTAATCAATGTGGTTGTTGTCCTAATATGAAATACTAAGTTCTACCCTTTCTTCTGCATCAAACTTCTCACATCATGTTTCTTCAACAAAACACACTAATATGAATTGAGCCAACACCATGAGGATAGGGTCAAGTATCATGGCAACTAATCATATTATGTGAAGACGGGGTTCACACATAAGTGTTGGCTCTCAACAATTCCACACTTCCAAAATTGTTAGTCTCAAGACTTGTCCTATTGGGTGAGCACTCATTGATGGCCACAAGGCCAAATCAATGTATGTAGGCTTCAAACTCCTGACTCTAGGCTAGGAGGACCCTACAGACGATCTATGAACACTCACTTGGTATTACAATAGAAATAGCCTTCATCTAGAACTTTGTTTGCAATGCACACATCAATATTGGTAATAATTGTTATGATGGATGGTCTATTAGGACGGTAAATAAAATGCTTATTCTTTTCCCACCCTTTGAAACTACAACAAGGTATTTGACTTGGCAGGGTCCCCACACATCACTTCAACAACAAACATTAGGCAATTCAACCTTTTGCCTTCTCAATGCATTTTTTTTTGTCTTTCACTGGTTTTCTCAATCTGATACATAGGGATATCAGACCTTTCATGGCATCATCACACGCGCCTTCCAATATGTAGTCCTTTCATATTTTAGGTGCCTACACACTATGTTGTTGTTAAGTATTGATGTAGTCTTAAGATATCTCATGACTCCATTGCATGTCCACACTTGGGTTTACAAACACAACTCTGTCAAAAAAAAAACAATATCAGTAGTAAAACTATGACTGTGAAAATCAATACCCTTAGGACAGTCATAGAAATTTAATCTATTTCATTTGTTTTTGATCGACAAACCCTTCCGAAGGTTGCATAGGGTCCCCTCACCCCTCTCTCTATCATCAACCACTCCAAAATACCAATCGCTTGGTCTTCCCACCAAATTCTTCCATGATATGATACATAGCATGAAAAAAGGTCTTCCCACACATTTGGGTGAATTTATATGCATGGGAGACCAAACTATACATTATTTACTCCTATCGGTAAACACTAGCTAGGCAGGGTTTTGACATTTTTTGGAAAAACTATGATATCTAATTTAAAACACAATGAAATTCAATGCCACAAAATGAAAAAATGAAGTTAACTCACTTCTCTACCACATCCAATCAACTTCCCATCAAATTATGATGATTTTCACAATGAAAAATGAAGAGAATCAAACCGAAATGTCAAAAAATGCATATAAAACCCCAATTTCATTAAGCAAAACTCTTGGATGGCATGCCAAAGGCCTATTTATTCCCATACAAGTGGGTTAAAACCTCAAACCACCATAAACTTAATTTCCAACCATATTTTTAAGAAGTTTCTACAAGAAATGCAAAAGTTGTCATGGCAATATGACAACTTTTTTTTCCAATGGACCTCAAACTTTCACAATTAGGTCTCTATTTGTTGTTAGAATGCAATCTATGACTAAGTATTATAGGATCTTACTAAATTGGGTATCATGCTTTTATGTGTCTCTGACATGACTCCTAGTAACTATATAAGGATCTTACTAGTCCTAGATCTATGCATTGTCTTTTTGATATGGTTCCTAGTGAGAATATATGAATCTTACTAGTTCTAAATGTCATAACTTTGTGTTTTGCATTCTCCATGTGTGTTACCAATGTTACTCATATTACTCACTTTGTACTTCCCTTTTATCTCAATATTGTAGATTGACAATATCATAAGTCTTGGGAGCTACCACCTTTCCAAACTTGTAGTCATCTTGACTTTTCAATATCTTGGTGAAAGAATATTTGGTTTCTCCATATTTTCCCAAGAGTACATGAGCATAATTTCATACTCTTTCTAAGAGGGGGCTAAATATTGCATCATAAGTTGTATCTCTTTAAAAATATACACTAAGTTTGGACTCAATTTAAGTGGTTGTGCCTTATTTATGCCTGATTGTACTTAGGTTTGACAATGTTTCCATAAATTTGGTTCATTCCCTTATTCATGATGTTCCTCATGGCTCATTTTTATAGGACTAGGGTCTTGGGAACCCTTATTCATGGAAATTGGACCTAAAATTTGAAAGATGAATGTTGGATTCGCAAATAGTAGGAATTTCCACTCCAAATTTGGACTTTTGCAAAAGTTCAATTTGAAAAGGTGCAAGGACCATCCATATAAGGTCCATCTTGAAAATTAAATGATAATACCATCCATGCATATTAAATGATATAGTCAAGTAATAAAGAAGGAAAACCATTTCCTGAAGTTGTCAAATGATTTTAAAGATGCACAACAGTCCACTAAATGCAATTCACTAAAAAAGAAAACAAAGTATGCTACAAGATAGTGGGTAAGATGCAAGGAATGAAGTTAAATAGACAAAGAAAAACCATGAATATTACCAAGTCAAAAGGAGTAGCTATGACCTCTTAGGTGTTTTTTCACTTGCATAAATTAGACTTCTTAAGGATAGAAACACATGTAGATAGTAGTATGAAGTCTTTTTGATGATTTTTGAAGTAGTTGAAGGAATGGCTTATTTTAGTTATATCTAACCCAAGACAATTTCAACTCAAGTAAGGAATAAAACCATATGTCCTATAAGTTTGGGAAGCTAATTAAGTAGCTGGATAAGGTAGAGCATGACTATAGGGTAGTCTTGAGTCTCTTTTAACTCAATTAGAACATGTACCATGTATCTAGGAGCTTACAGAGCCAATTCAACCATATTTCAAGTGAAAATGCAACAAAAGGAGTAACAGCTTTGAATACACCTCATAAACCACTCCTAGGTGGCCAAGTAGGTGGAAATAGTCTTTTCCAACATTTTTTTTCTTCATAGATGCAGCCCTATATTCTCTTTATTATTTGAGATGAGATACAGGACTCCTAGGGCTTAGTTCATCTTAGTTCTTTAAATTCTATGCCAAGTGTTGTAACTAAAAAAATTCTTACAGCAAGAGATATTATTTAATATCATTTAAGGTTGCAATAGTGCAAGGAACATCAATATGAAAAGAGAAGGGATGAAGAAGTCAGGGACCTTGAAATTATACATCAGAACTATGATACAACTAGCTGGGATAGAATTTCTCCCTCATTGGGATAGCCATTTGACTCCTATCAGGATAGTTGAACAAAGCCAAAGAAGGTGGATAAAGACAAGGGCAAGAAGAAGGTTAATGAAGAGGGAGATATTGAAGAGGAAGAAAAGAACCAGAAAGATCAACAAAAAGAAAATGAAGAAGATTAAGATGTGTAACCTAGTTTGATGTTTTATCTAGTTTTGGACTTGAAAATTATTTATGCCTTGACAATATTTTATGTTTTATGGCTCATGGAAACTCCCAATAGTTAGAAGATCATCAAACCAAACACTTAATACTTGATAAGGCACTAAATATTAAATAGATTGATTAATTAATACAGAATAGATGTTGGATTAATGAATATACTTCTACACACTAATCATTGAGAAATACATTGTTGGTGGTTCCGTTATTACCCACTCTAGTATCGATCTGATCTTGTTGGGGAAGCATCTCACAATCAAACCACAAGGTCTCACTGCCGATTAGTCTACTGTTACTAGGGTTCACCCTCTAATTTGTGAAATTTTACAACTTATTTATTTTATGCTAAGTATATGTCTAATAGTTTTCCTCTTTCATACGATTAAGTACTTCCAACCATGGTAGAAGGGAAGTAGGGTTGCAAGAGTGGTATGTTGATGGTTCTATGTGGGCAAAGGGTTACAAAATGTGCTGCCCTTGGGTGTAGAGGAGATGAATTCTATGGAAACCTATTGTAACCTCTTTCCCCTGTCATGGTAAACATTCAAATCCAAAATTCCAAAATTCCAAAATTCCTCATCCAAACATTATGCAAATCCGAAATTCCACAATGCAAATATTAAGAAATATTATGCAAATCTGAAATTCCTCAAATGCGAAGATTCAATGAATGAAGGTGAAGATTAAACAATTCTGCATATTATGCAAATCCGAAATGAAAGTGAAGTTCACCAATTCCTCATATTATCCAAATCCAAAATGAAGGTGAAGATCCTATCTCGAATGGTGAGTGTGTCGTCATTTTATCTTGCTAGGGGTTGAGCTCGATGTGGAAGCCTACGCAGGATTGAATGCAACACAAATGACTTGCCCTCTTTTTTCTTTTTTTAAAGTAATTCCCGTTGCCATCAAAATTTCGACGAACGCGGGCACTTTAAAAAAAAAAATCAAATTTGGTCACAATATACCTTCTCCGTCGGAAACCTCCATTGGAATTCTAGACCAAATGTATTATTGAAAATTTCAAAACTTGGTATAGGAATTAAGGAGGGTTAAATTAGTCTTAGGCATGTTTTAAAAGTCATGTGTGATGACTTAGAATAGGTCTCATAGGTTGGAAAGACCAAAAAGTGCAAAAGTGCAAAGTTGCAAAAAGTTGTCATGACAACTTTTGTCCTAAATTGGTTAGCGATGGAGTTAGGGATTGTCCAATGCCCTAGGATGACTCCACACATGGGAAAATCTATAAGTACCCTCTCTTTCATGGTTACCAAGATTGGAGAATGTGTCATGTAAGTTCAACAATCTGAAACTACTCATTTTCAGACTAGTTGGCAGCATTTTGGCTTGATTTTACTCATTTTGTAATTGAAAATGGATTGAATCCATTGATCTAGAAATGGATTGAGTTTCTCTAGTGTGTTACAGTATTGTTGGTTCCATTTCAATCTTTGTAGATATTTTTCATTGGTGTTTTCTTGCGTTAGTTTGCAAACAACCAGTTTTGGCTTGTATATAGAAGGTTCATGTAAAAATGGTTGCCCCATGAACTCCACACGTGCTGCCATCAAGGATTGTTGGGAAATGAAGGGAAACCACCTATACAGTGTACATATGTAGGGGTAGATTCTGGAGAAGAGTTTCAATATGACTATCACCTTGCTCTAGGCGAGTCCAGGAGCAACTCGGCTAAAGGAAATAAGGTGAAAATGTGGTGCAAAGTGCAGGGGTGAACACCAAATCGCTATCTAAGATTTTGGAGGGATCCATGGAGTTGGGACAGAGTTTCCAATGCAAGGAGAATTCTTGACAAGGTCATTTAATTCTCAAACCCCAACTTGACCATTCACTGCCGGCTAGAGGCCTAGAAAACCCTCATTTTGGGGTTAGCATATTGTATGGTGGAATAAGAAGCCAAAACCAAAAAAATATCTTGAGGTTAGATGAACCATTGAAGGAAAACTAAACTTGTTAGGGGTTCTTTTGGACCGTTTTCACTTAAGCCCTAAAAAACTAGTTTTAGGAGGCTTAATTGGGCTAATTCCTTGTAGCCCTTTTCTAGGCAAGACTTTGAAATTGGTAAGAAACCTAACGATTGAAAACCTCAAATGGGCCCTAAATGCATTCAAAACATAAAAGAAGACACCTCCACATCTCTGCATCATCTCACAATGGTAGGAGGTCAATTTGACAACTTGAAGCCAAGAAGCCATACTTGAGCACTTGGGAAGCACTATGAATTGGTAGGGTTCCTAGCCAAAACACTTGAAGAAAAAACTTGGGAAGGTAAAGATTCAAGCCCTAGAAGAGACTGAGAAGGACTTGGAGGTTTAGAGAGCAACTAGACTTGGTGAGTTGGTGGAATTGAGTAACACCAGCTAGGTGAAGTGTTAAGCAAACTAGGTGAACCCCATCACATGCCTTCCATGCCTCTACAAAATTAGGATAGAATTCATAATAATACTACTATTGCCCTAAATTCCACCCATCAGACCTAGTGACAACATCCCTCCTTGTGGGTTTGAAGTAGTCAAAAGAAAAATTGAACCCACAAGCTGCCACCAAATCTAACAGGATGAACACTTATGCAACAAGAAGCATGGTTTCAATAGCGCATATAGAAAATCACCATAAGTGATAATTCATTTGTTAAGCTACTTAAGAAAGGTAGAGAATATGGCTAAGCATCGCTGGCACAAAATGGTTGTGGAGGAGGAATTAATCTGTAGGAAGAAGACTTGGAAGAAGTAAAACAACAAATGGATGGACAAATGCAACATTAATTTGCAAGAACGTCCTAGTACTAATGAGGAGATAAAAAAGTTGGTGTTAGAAATATTCAATGATTTCATGTAGACAAAGCAGATTGGACAAAAAGGTACACTATGTCAAGAATTCAACCCTAGGTGGAAGCATAAGGAAAAAGCCTATTTGATGGCTACAACTATAGAAAAGGTTAAAATTTTAATCATGCAGTTGAGTACCAGTTCTCATCATCTTAGATGTAAAATGGTTAGATGAACAGTCCCCATGGAAGATTGGGAAAAAGAACTTGCACCTTTTGTACAAAGGGTTGGTTGAAATCAAATAGCACTTCATCATTGAGTGTGCTTCTTATGTGTTTCTTGATCAAAATTCATAATGAAAAAGATGACATCCAAAAAGAATTTAAAAATGTATTAATTTTGTGTCTCTTGCTCCCTTAAATCTCTGGTAGACATTATTGAAAATCTTTCATTCATTCGTGCTTACCCCACATGGACTTAAAAGCCTCCGAAACAATTAAATTAAAATTGGGAATAAACATGAAAAATAAAATAACTATTCTATTTCATAAAAAAAAGACCAGATATAAAATCAAGTTCAAGAATTACTCTTTATCAGCAATGTGAATAGCGGCTACCAAATCAACCTGGAGATAAATGAAAACCATATTAGGGCTGCTAGAAAATCTTAATTATAAAAATTTCAGATATATAAAAATAAAAAAGAAATTATATTTTCACTATGAGCTGAAAAGATGAATTATATTTTCAAATAGGAAAATCAAACTAATTTTCTTTTAAACGCAAGAATGATAATTCTTTAACCTAGAATTTGGCTGAAGAATCATCCACAGTAATTTCTTGCGATAACTAACAACCGTAGTCTGCAAATCCTCTCCATCGATTTCATTTTTACAGAGCTTGGTAAAATCTACCAAAGAATTAAATTCTGGAATTTTTTCGATGTAAATATATTTCCCATTTTTATCTTCATTTGATTCAAACCAATTTGAAAACACTCTTACCACAAGCAATTTGATCAACTAGAAGAGCAATAATGTAAAGAAAGAAGCAACTAGAAGAACCTAACTTTTCAACTCACAAAGCAAACAAGCTTACCTTGATCGGGCCAGTCTTTTTGTCCAGTTCATACTTCACTTTACTTCCCTTACTAATTTTCACAACCTAGAGTATCAAAGAAAACATTTTAGTCTCATAAATATCAAAGAACATAAAACATTTAGCCAGTGACCAAACATCAACCTTTGAATATCAATATCAATATCAATTTCTTAATGAATATTTGCAATGAAAGTATGGTGTTAAAGTTCAATTGTTTAATTCAATCATAATAATCATTTCATAGGTCAAGAAGTATGCAAATAACTGTACCTACCACCAAGATCAAGTAACAACTAAAACATTGAATGATGGGAAGGTTCTCCAGCCAAAAACAACATGTTTGTGGATCATATTTTCAAGTAGATTTATTTAGACAATCATTTATTCAAGAATAATATCTGCCAAAGAATTTTAACAGGAGCAAGGCATACAACCCGAAAGAGTAAAGAAATAAAGAATGAAGTTACACAATGCAATATGTACTTACACAATTAAAAACTACAAGAGCTCCAGGTCCTCCATCCAGATGTTCAACATAAAGGGGTTAAAATGATGTATCCAAATATAAAAACAAAGAAAAACTATGAATTACCAATAATTTATGTCTTACAGGTACATGAGAAACAACATTAAAATGCACTTCCTTCCTAGTTTGAAAAGAATACGTGAAGATACCACAAGACAAAGAACACCCATATTTTTTTTAAACCAGACAATTATTGGAAATCAGGGGATAACAGAAGGGAGTTAGATTCTAGGAATCCCATATAAATTTGCAATAAAAGTTATTTGTTGGCAACCAAAGTGTTTACCATTAGAAGATAATGGTACACATGTAGTGTAAATACTCCCAGCCTTCAACTTATTCATATATATGAATTATAGCAAGAAAACATTGAGTTATCATTAGCATATACAACTGTGACATTATCCACACAATCCAAGATCACTCTATAATTGAATGCTACTAAAATAAGGTTGTATATGCAAACATCTTAATGTGCAAATATCTCAACTAGAGTATTAATTAGATGTTCGTATAAACAGAAATGAGCAAAAAGAAGATGGACCTTACCAATCTCAAGATCATGCCAAGGATGTGCAACAACAAACCTCTGAGACATGGATGAAAGAATTCTTTCATTCAAAGGTGGATGAGGAGGGTGTGAATCCTTAGTTTCGTTGCCTGCAACATTGGTACTGGGGGTAGTCATGGTTGAATCCTGTGACATGATCTTCTTTGTTTCACCTATTTTGGCTTTGAAGAAAGACGCTTAAGCATATTACCTATTCAACCAATGGAAAGGGAAACAAGTAAACCCAAGCCTCTGATTACACTTTTGATTAACAATAATTAACCAATGATTGAGCTTAAATTTAAATAGATCCTACATGGAATAATATTATTTCATATATGTCATTACCTATTGATTGATACAAGAAGCATATTCTAAGTATTTACTTTCAATAAATAGTGAGTAATAAGGAAAATGATGTAACTAATTGAGCTGAAAATTTGTAACTGCCAAGCAAGAGGGGAAACGAGCAGGTCTAGGTCATAATTATGCACAAAACAATTAAACTTTCATGATCTAATTAAATATATGGTACATGTAATTACCTGCTGAGATGCAAAATTGTTCATACACGTCACAAGTTCTAAATATATATTTTAAGTTTAAACAAACAGGGCAGAAAACAAGTAAAAAGAAATAAACTTTAACTAATTTAGCTGAAAATGAATATATTTCATAATTGACAAGAAACAAAAGAAACAACCACATCCAGGTCATAATTACATGCAAAACAATGAAAGTTTCATTTCATATTTTTGAATACCAATGCCAAGAAGATCGGTGATTATAAATTATAATGACTTTACTATTTGGAAAACTCTTCAATATAAATATAAAATATGATCCTCTTTCAACAAGATTTGATTTTACAAAATGATTTGTTGAATAATAAAGAAGCTACATGTATATGATCCGGATGGCAAAAGTGCAACAAGAGAGATAACATATCTAGATTGAAGGATTGGTTAGAGGATAAGAACAAAATCACTATCAAACAACAATAAAGATAAAGAAACACTATGCATGCACCATGAAAAGAGCATCTTGAAGTATGATTTCAGACCTCAAGAACACCTATTGAAAATCACACATAGAGAAGTGGCAAGGTTGCATTCATAAGAACCCAAGGAATAGTAAGTAACAACCTTGCATCTTTTGAGACTTCTATTACAGTGAGTTGATAGACTTAAGTACAACACCTTCAACAAACATCTTCAAGGTTTTAGTTTCAAGGCACAAACACAATCTAGAATCAGTCACAAAATACTGTACAAGCTATCAAATAGGAAAAAAGAATAGTCTTTGCCAAAGACAAAACACTAAAAATGAAAGACTATGTCAGAATAGTAACAAAACTATTACCAAAAGAGATCAAATGCTACAACCTCATAATCCATATCGCAAAGACAATCACTATATAATGAGAATTCTCAGAGAAATAAATGAACATGCAGGTTGTTAATAGGGTAGTTCAATGATAGGAAGTGCAAGGTTAGACAAAAGATGCCATAAACCCAGAAAATACAGTCATTTGAAATCTCATAAAAGTGCAATGAAAGATTTAAAAAACGCAGTGAGCTAGAAATAAGGTTGCATGAGGACAAAACAATGATATTTGTGCCTAATGAAGACAAAGAATTTACATTCATACACAATGACCAAGGAGTAGTTGCAGGCTTTCCTTAGACTATTATAGCAGTCATAGTAGAATGATAGTAGTAGCTCAAGATTTTTCTGAAATCTTGTTAGGACAAAGGCCATGACAATGATCGACAAGAGAAGCAAATTAAATAGAGAAAGCTTTAATGATGAGGAAGCACAATGAGAAAATAAGTCACAATATGATGAAGGATAAGCAAAATGACCTTGTAGCAGCCAATATTCCCACCCAAAGCAAGTCTAACATAGAGTAATAGTGGGATCCAAGAGTTTTGATCAATCAATAGCAAAGTTGAAGGTATACAAGAAAGCTAAGTGATCAATCAAAATATCATGCAAATACTTTAATGCTCAGTTGCATCATCATGAATCAATTCAAAGGCATAAGAGGGGCTTGAAATTTATTTATGTAGCAGTCATATCACTATCATGAGCCATCAAAGAGTATTCTTAGAATCTCTAATGATATCTTAATATGAGTTGAAAGTGCCAAATAGGTAAACAAGTTTTGTTTACTTAAAATGAGTTCCAACCATTTTTACTTCTTGAAGTTCATATGGGCAGTTAGACTCTATCATGAAACCACTAAAGGGGTTTAATTCATCACTTGATTGAATAATGTAAACATCACTTCAAGGCCTAACAAAGTGGAGGGATTTTGAAGTAGTTCTAGCAGTCTTAGTGTGGTTATGAACCATTCAAGAGTTAGTTATGACTTGAGATAACTATCTGAGTGATGCCATTAAATAGAGAAGATTCATATACTATAGGAGACTCTTCAAGCCAAAATCAGAGGAACACAAGTACCATGAAAGACAATGCTTCTTCAAGACAACCAATAAGGAAGGTTACCATTAAATATTATGGCCAAAAAAATCAAAGAATGACATTAAAAATGATAGTGAGATGCTAAAATGCAATGAAAAATATAGACAATGAGTATTTAGAACATACAAAAGGCACTATGAGTTTACAACCACTGTTATAGCATTTTAGAGCACAGGATAGTCAATAAGGTCCCTAGTTTTAAATGACGATCCAAAGGATAGAAGGATCAACCATGACAGTGAGGATCTTATCCAGATAGATAGTCACAAAAAGCTTAAGAGTTTGCAAATACAAGGATAGAGTTTGAAGGAGGTTAGGAAACTGCTAGACTATAATATGAAAAGAAAACATGAATGAGCTTATACTAGTCATGATCAACAACACAATGAGTAGATCAAGAGGAGTCATGATGAGTAGATGTTATGTTGAAGAAGGTGGATAATCCTTTACATTGTTAAGACATCCATTGAGAAGAAACAAATTTTTTTGTTCACTGTCATGAAGGCAAAACATAGGTATGAAAACAAAGGAGTTCACTGTCAAATGATAGGTAAATAGGGTTTTGACACTAAGATCAAAGACCATTATATCAAAATATAGATGCGTTCAATCATTCATAGCAAAAGTAAATAGTGCAACACCATAGATATTTGAGATCAATGACAAAGTTCCAGTAATACCAAACATGGATGATAGAGGTTGTGAACAATAGAGTATAGGTCTAAAAGGAAGGCATATATAGTCCTAACAATAAAGGGAAAAATGGAAGTGTTAAAACTTGAGAATATAGTTGATACAGTGTTTTGATAGTCAAGGACTATGTGATATACATAGTCATAACAAAAGTTTGGGAAAGATGGAGCAATGACAACATCAAAATCTAAGATCAAGGACAATCACCAATCAAAATTGCCAACAAAAATGCAGTTCTAGTACAAATTCAGTCTAAATACCATAGGAATCCATGATAGCAGTAAATTAAAGATGACCTCTCAGTCACCCAAGCACAAGGCATATACTCTACAATATTTAATTTAAATCAACCCTGTTTGATAGCCCTTGTAATAATGATAGTCTTTGAAAAATGTCAATGCTTAGGGATGGAGAAAGGTACATGCATTATAAAATAGTAAAGGATTTGTAACCACTTTAGTATAGAGAAAATATATGGATGAAGGTTATCATGAATGATAAGTTGACAAGTCATCCATGCAAAGTGTATTGATAGGATGCAATACAATCCTTGAGAACCCCATGTGTAATAAGTTTTGAGATAGGGTTATGAATCCATATGTCAAAATGACATCCAAAATGCAGTGATATATGAGAAAAAATCTCATATAGGTTGCAGACCAATCATAGAAAAAGACTTTATTCTAGTGTTAAATATGGTAGGCCACATTATAAAGATGAAATACCAACCATGAGTCTCAATGACAGTGTTTACTTATTTTTTGTGGGAAACATAAAGGCTAGTAGGTGAAAGAAGCAAAAAGATATAGTCTTCATTAGAGTTGCAACAGTCAAATGACCATGAGCAGTAATACAAAAGATTCTCAAACCTACAAAAAGTAAAAATCCTATAGTAATCATGATAGGGGCCATGCTTTAATTAAAAGGTTTGTTCCAAGACACTTCCTTGAGACAATAGAAGGTAGTGGAGAAATCATTTCAGAACAAAAGATTGCAGTCATAAATGGTATAAAAATAGTCCTAGAATTAGATCAGAGCTGATACAATATAGAGCTTTAAAGCTCAAAAGGGAAAAAGGGAAAAGGGCTTACAAAAATATACATAGTCTTGTGAAGGCACATGGGCACAAAAGAATAGCTCAAGAAAAGTTATTTTGACTGTTAGAAGAAGAAATACAAAATCATAAGTCTACAACAAAAGATAGGGTATACCATAAATGGCTATCTTGTGACTGTTACAAAGTAAAATTTGGATGAACTCAAAGAGACATTTACAAATACAACCTACCCTTTATAATACCTAATTGAAAAAATGGATGCAATGAAAGTCCTTGTATCAATAATGTCTGGCAGATAGTAAAAAACTAGAACAATAAATTCCATATAAAAGTGGTTAGACTTAAAATGATAAGGAAAATTAAAAAATCCTAAAGAAAATGTCAACTAATAAAAAAACTTACAAGGATGAGGCATATTCACAAATTTTGCAGTCACGACATGGATATCAACACTAGAAGAAACTCATAGTGTTAATGTACATACAAGACAGCATGGGACTTCATTATACCCAACAACTTGTGGTGTTGTTGTGCGTGTTGGCTTTGTTGGACCCTATAATTAAGATTCAATATACATTATTCAATAAGATTAATTGTGCAACATAATGAAATATTGAAAAGCGTGTTATCTTATTGAGCTTCTCTTTGTTTCAAGAATAGTTTAATATTCTCTACTTAACAGGACCAACCATGCTCACCCCCTAACATCACTCTAAATTCCCCGTTAACATCTAACATTCATTCATTCTTTCATCCATTATTAAAATATAGCATTCATTCATTATCCCATAACATTCATTAACACATAACATTCATTAACATTCATTAATATGCAACATTCATCAATATTCATTAACACATATCATTCATGAACATTCATTAGCACATAATTACATTCATTAACACAAAAATCAGTCATTATCAAATAAGGTAGATTACAATCATTTTTATTTTTTTTGAAGCTATGTGAAAAACTAAGTGGAGAATCGTTTTCTTCATCATTTCCCCCATATTCAGTTGTTCTATCCTCTGCTCATGATATCGATGTATGCCTAGTCCTATACAGAGGACAAGGACACTAAACTAAAGGGGGGTCCTCTACAATAACAAAGAAATGGGTTAAATTCAAAACATTTTTTATTATTGTTACAAGTATTTCATTAATTTAAAGAACATAACCGTGGTGCTCTTTACCTGATGGGGTGACATCATCTTCCACATTATTTTGTCTAGCCTCAACCTCAACATGTTGAACACCCTCTAGATCCTCTGGAGTTGAAATATGAAAGGTTACATTAATCAATACATCAATTTCAATTAAATTTGTTTAAAGGAATAACAGTGGCCCTCTTTACCTGATTGGGGAATATCACATTCCTGATGTTGTCTACCCGGATCATCCACTTGGTCACCACCGACTACATGCTCTAAAATATCAACAAAAAAGGTTACATTAATTGCTACACTAATTACAATGTAATTAAGATGTTTAATTGTATTAATAATTACATAAAAAAAATTGAATAGAAAATGAATACCTTGGCTACTGGGATGCACATCCAGACCTTCATGTCCAGGTTGTGTTCCATGATTAACGGGTTGCATTCCAATGTCATGCGCATTGTTATCATTGCTTGCTTATTTAAAAATAATATAGTCACTTTATGTTGGAACTTAACATCAAATAGATTATTGGTAAAGTATTCAATTTGAAATCATTTTCATTTAGCTTATTTAACTTTGTGACGGATGCATCAGAATCTCGCGTTTGCCCACTCAATTCTCGTAGTCATTCAGCCACGATTGTATAGCCTTGTCAGTAGGCAATTCTCTTGTCATCTTCTGTGGGCGCTCTATTGAGTTCAGAGCCTTGCATTTTTGCTTAGTATCGTGAATTTAGCTTGTATTGTTTGATAAAAAAAAAATTGTTTGCAATTTATAAATGTTTTGATGCCATATTTCATTTACTGATTCTTACAATTTGTGCGACATGTTTCATATAACCACCAGAGCCAAGTTTGTGTTGCCTGTGCTTTTCTTGTGTTTCCTTGGTTGCCTTTGATGTGTCACCCAGTCTATGAAAAGTTTGAAATATTTAGATTATATAAATATAAAAAGTAATTAGTACATAATTACATTCTTAATAGTATCACATACCTTCTTTTGGCATCTGGTGGTGTATTTCCTTTTTTCCTTTCAATTCTCTCCTTCGCATCCAAAATCAGGTCCTTCCACTCCCTCTCTGGAATCATGGGGGGATGCTCGTACTTTACGTTCTTCTCTAAATGTGTCTTGTATTGGTCCCTCACATACTTTAGATATGTGCCAGTTTTTTCAAGGAGCTTTGTTTTGTTGAATGTGTCATTTCCAAACAACCCAAGCATACGGTTTGTGAGTTCATCTTTTAACTTTTTTTCTTGGTCATTCCACCTCTAAAGCAAAAACAAACCAGTTAGATTGAAAAATAAACTAAAGCTACCTTTGATATAGTTCAAGAAAAGGATCAAAGGAAAACTATTCTAGCGATGATATGAAATCAAAATAGTGGATTAGGGTTAGGTCACATATGATGTTCCACCTTTTACGTATGGTGGGCCCAAATATCTGCAATGCAATGTCATTAAGATTTTTTATAAAAAGTATCATTTCCTGTAAAAAAATCATGGGATCATTAGTCCAAAATGAGTGATCAGTAAGTAAATTACAATTAGAATATATATAATAATAATTTTAAAGTACCCAGAACCTTCTGTATCTTTATGGGAATCAATTCTTCGTTGCTCACCACCAATGTGGCCTGCAACATTCCCGTACTAGCAATACGAGAAGATCTAGGAAATGATGGTATGTTATCAGCAGTAGTCGCCTATGGCGCATCCTCATGTGCATCTCTTATTGTAGAAAATGAATCCACTATGAAATTCCCCCAAGAAAGAACGCTTCAAGGGAAATAAACACATAACGAAAGAGAGAAAAAGAGGGATCTACCAACAGTAGGCGGGTCAACATGACGTGTAGTAGATGATGTTTGCATGCTGCATGTTGCTGACATTGTAGTCGGCAATATAGGTGAGGATAACCTCGAATGAGGTGACATTTGCATAGGAACATTGACAACATCTGAAGAATAATACATTAAATATATGAAAACTGCAAGAATTGTAAACAAGGATGAACTTTTATTAAGAATTGTAAAGAAAGATGAACCTTTATTAAGTGTTCAATGCTAATCTTAATGATACAACAGTATGAAGGAGGTCAAAGGTAGGTAAATTTGTGACAAGAGGGTAGTGTAAAGGAAGAAGGAAGAAGACACCTTGAAGACACCTTGAAGAACACTGTAATGTATTATGGTTTGATAAAATCAATAAAATTTTATGTTTTGAAACTTGTTAATTGCAAATTTCCATGACAATCGCGTTTCATGCATTGTTTCAAGTTTCTTATCAGCAAGCAAATAGATTAAAAATGCATAATAAAGGATTGGAGGGTGAAGTGTAATGAATTAACTTTGTTTTTTGCCAAGTTAGATCAATGGCTATGAAGAATGAGGAGAGTTTGAATTGTTTTTCTCTAAATTGTCCAAAACCCCCAGTTCTGGGTCAGTCACAAGGGTTTGTTAATATCCATTTATGTAGTCATTGAAAACTTCTCAAATTCTAGATTCTTATTGTCAACTCAAGTCTTTCATATATAATTGTTCTTATGTTGAATGGTTGTACAAATGTCAAGAAAACTAGTGCCCTAGCAGACTGAGAAAGAGTTTTCCCTGTTTTGGGACAGCAAACCATATTGTTTTGTTGAGTGATGTCCAATGGGTTGAAATAGGATTGTTTTGATTAAATGAGGTTGGAAAAAATCTAATTAACCTTCCCTAGTATGATGGACATTGATCCAAAGGTGTTGAGGCACTAAAAATGGCACGAGTACAATGTTTATGGGTTGCAAACTATGTTTGAAGATCTTAATATGTCTGAGACAGTATCAAGTATGATGTGTTTTGGGTGCTCAAAGTGATAAGCCAAGAAAGTTTCAATCTACTTCTTTGATCATGAAAGTCACAATGAATGGTAGTTTGGGTTCCTTATTTTGCAGTATTGTAATTTGTAAGGATTCTATGAGTAAGTGCAGATTATGAGTACTTGGGTAGTTGGAGCAGACATTAATGAGATGAGGATAGTGAAAGAACACTCTTGGAGGACAGAGGTAAGTATATGTTAAGGTATGATGGTTGAAATACTTGGTATTTTCACAATGTTAAGGCTAACATGGAGTTGCTTGAACATATAACTTGTCTTGTTGGAAGTTGAGCTCAAGTAGAATGTGAGCTCAAGTAGAATGTGACGAGCTTTAAAAGGAGAGAGTATCATATAGTGAGAGGTGAGTTGACAGTGAAGAACGAATCACAGTATGAAGCTCTCAAAAATTATAAGTGATGAAGTGAGAGGTTGATCCAAGTCAAGGATCTAGAAAAAGGATGTGTTGGGGGTTTGTTGAGAAAAAGTGAAGGGATGTGTAAGGCGGTTTATTTCCCTAAGGTATGAATGATCAGCCATGAAGAGCATCAACTAGATCCCTCTGCATCAACTACATAATAAATATATGATCAATAACACTAGCATTAAAAAAGAAAGTTCACAAGTCCAAATAAGGAGTAGTTTTAATGTATAGAACATGGTCATCACCTGAACTACCTGCAATACCCTGATCATGGTCACTAGGTTGATGAGGATGCATAAAATCCTGTAAAAACAACACGTACATATTTTAGTTAATGACATAAAAGAGAATTAAATATAAACCATTATTGAACTTTTGTTATAATTAAAGCTTTCATTACTGCTTACTTGCAAGTTTTGTGTTGTCTGCATCAATTGTTGCACCCTCTCTTTTATTTCATCGGACTGAGGGCTCATGGATGCCAAAGCAAAAATATCTATATCAATTTTTCTAACAAACTTTTTCATCATTTCTATAGGGTTTGTGGTAAATGTGATGTCATCATCACATAATACTGTTGAGTCTACATCCCTATAGAGGTGTGGAGGTACTACAGGTCCCTTTCCCTTTCCCCAAACATCCATCTATGACAAGAATATTATTAACACTATCAAAATTACTCCAAAACACTCAAGAAAAGAACATAATACTGTAAGAGTTCGCTTCTATCTAATTTGTACAATTACAATGAGGTTTACCTGCTTGGTAGAAGTGACAGGACATACATCCCTGTCTATGCTATGTGACGATATTTTAAGAGGATTGGTGGCGTAGATGTCTTCTACCTGTGCATTGTATATACAATACCTATACTAGTGCCTACCCTCGATTGGTAATCATAAGGTCCACTTTTTATGTAGCGATGCATTAAGTTTTAGTCTGCAAATTATCCTTCTGTGTTATCAATATTTTCATAATCAAAGTAATGAAAACAAGTAGAAATTAGGTAATGGAAGACAAATACTAATGAACTAGAGAGTGAATCTCTCTCACAAAATTTTCACATCCACAAACATTTAACAAGATTTTTTTTTTCAAAAGGTTTTAGTTCTAATTGTTGGCATATGCACACTTCAATGAGACATTGTAGGTGATTGAAGGTTTTGTCATTGATGGAAACCTTACAATCCTATGGCACCGACAAGGCATTACACCGACACTAGCAAGATCAGACTCTACACCGACACTCAAACCACCGACATCGGCAGAGAAAGGAAGCATACCAGCACAGAGGCCGACATGATTTTTGTTATATTATATTTTGTTTATTATTGTAAAATCTTTGTAAGACGACTTGGCATCGTTGTAAAATGACTCTTATATAAGAGAGATCATTATAAAACATTTGTAAGAAAGACAAAAGAATATATTTAGGCAAAATAAGGCAGACCTATTACGCAAATTATAGGTTAAGGGTTTATGTAAGAAGCAGAGCAGAAACCGGTACTAGATCTGGCATTATAGATGTTATTTTGAAGCAGTACAAGATACTGGATTTGTATAATCCATCATTGTAAGTCAGTGAGACTTCCCATTGAGCAGTGAGCTCTAGGCAGTTGGCCTTCCTGCATGTGCAGGCCCCTCTTGTAGCAGTAATATTCTCTTATTGGCTAGTAAGTGAATATTGTGGGTCACAAACCCCACTGAGGTTTTTCCCACACCGGGTTTCCTCGTTAAAACATTGTGTTATGGTGTGTTTTTCATGTGGTTGCTTTTAATTTTGTTTATTGCATTATTTCTTGCATACCAGCACACTGTTATAATATGTTCTACATGTTTTAAGTTAAGAAATTCAACTCACCGGTTAGATACTGATTCACCACCCCCCCCCTCTTAGTATCTGTGGGAATCCTAACAATTGGTATCAGAGCTTGGTCCTCTATTTTTCAGAAGCGTAACAGCTTGAGGAAGATATTGACACCGGTAGAGATGGAAAATCTGATGAAGCAACTAGAAGCAGCTCTTTTAGACTATGATGCAGAAAAACTGAAAAATATCAAACTTGAAGATGATCTAAAGGCAGCTCGGGATATCATTCAGGCACTTCAAGAAAATATTACTATTTCAAGAAACAAGAGAAGAGAACTTTGTGAAAAGATGCAAAATGAGAATGATGAAAAAGAAACTCTTAATGATATGATAAACAAGCTGAAACAAGAGAACATGACAACAAAGAATGAGATGCAGGATATGACTATGAGATTTTGTAAAGAAATTGAAGATAGAAAGAAGAATGAAGAAGATTTGACTAGAAGACTAAGTGATGATGTAAATGAAAACACAAGACTCAGTTATGAAAATGATTTGTTGAAGACAGATCTAATGCACACTCAGAATGACTCAAATGAACTGATGAGGCAGAAAGAAGTCTTAGAAAGAGAACTAGATACTGCAAATCAACATAAAGAGAAATTCAAGAAAAGCTCAGAAGAACTTGGTAACTTGCTAAAGAATCAAAAACCTAAGGGTGACACTTCTGGAATTGGCTTTGAAGTTGGTGAAAGCTCCGGTACTGCAAATACACAAGATCATAGCAAACTGGTAAGGCAACCTAATGCTTATAAATTCAATGGAAAATGCTTTAATTGTAATAAGTATGGTCATAGAGCAAATGAATGTAGATCTAGAGATTATCAGAATATCAACACACCCACCGGTCAATGTTCAAAATGCAACAAAGCTAGTCACAACTCTAAAAAATTATAGAATGAATGTGAGATGTTATGTTTGTGGAAGATTTGGACACCTATCTAATCAATGCAGAACACATACCGACATAGTTTATGGCAAATCTATTCAGAAAAATAATGTGACTTGTTATGCATGTAAAAAGATTGGGCATTTTGCTAAATTCTGTAGAAGCAAAGGATCACTGATAGACAACAAAAGTTCTAGTTTGAAAGGAAAAGAAAAAGTTGAAGAGGTTAAGAAAGAATTCTCAAAACAATGGATCAGAAAGTTAGACCTAAATATTATTGGGAATACTCCTCCATCGGTAGAACCTATCAACACTTAACTGGCAGGACAAAGTAGTACTCCACTGGCAGGAAGCTCTTCATAAAATTGAAGAAAATTTTCTTGAGGGTTTGGAAATCAATGAGACATATGCTATAATTCCCTCAGTTAATGGTGAGAAGTTGGAAATTACTTCTATACTGGCAGACAATGTTAAGTGGCTACTTAACCGGCATACATTAAATGTGGTAGATGGCAAATAAACATTATAAATTTGTGGTTTTGGCTCCATTTCATTTCACCGAGATTTCAAACATTCGAAGAGCGCGAAATTTGTAGAGCTAAGGCATTTCGAGCAAAGAGGCAAAGCACTTTAGAAATCAATCCATCCAAAGGCAGAAAAAGGTATTTATCTTCATGGCATCCTCCTCTGCACCTGAATTCATAGCAAACCCTATAGTAGTCGAGGTTATAAAAATCCCTAGGCCCGTATTTCAGCTAGTTCTCGAGATAGCTAAGAAAGATGACAATGTAGGTGTTTTTTCCCAAATTCCAAAAGGAGTTGTTTTTGCAGAAGATCCCAAAATATATATTCATTGCAACATAGAGGAATTAGGAGATGAAGAAATTAAAAGCATGTATAAGATAGTTATATGTGATGACTTTGGAAATGTAAAACTTGAACATAAAGTTGTTGAAACCCTAGGATTCACTGAAATCCTCTGCATTCCTGAATTTCCCAAGGAGGTGATTAGGATAGTTTTAAGAAGGGTACATGGTTCATTCTTTTGGCTTGATTCAGTTCACAAAATTACAAAGGAAGCTGTGAAAGCAGTAATAGGGTTACCTTCCACCGGTAACAGACCAGACAAGACTAAGAAGGTCTCCAGTGACCTAGTAATGAACTTAACTGGTGCAACATCAGACATAAGGTCTCTGAGGGTTAATGATGTAACCGATATAAATGTGAGATTTGTTAGCATGATTTTAGGGTACAAAGCAACTCATGCAAATAGACTTAACTCAGTTTCCAGTTTATGCATTAAGAGTGCTTATGACATGGTTAAAGACAATGTAAAAATTGATGTATGTGAATGGTTAAGAGATGAGTTGATTGATAACTTAGGCAAAATCAAGAAGGATAAGAAAGGAACTTTTAGATTTGGAAATCTACTTGTATGCTTGATACTACACATAACCAAATAGGTTCCCAGTATAGGCAATAAGAACCTTGGATTTGATATATCGGTAGGAAAACAGTTAACCAACCTATTCAACAACATGGGTGAAAACAAAGAAAAGAATATTCATGACTATTTTCAAGCACTAAAGGTTAGGATGAACAAAAGAATAAGACTATCATAGAAGATTGTCAACAAATACAAGGATGAAATATGTTTTGTGATAAAAAAGGATGAGATCTGGATGGAAGCAGTCATCCCAAGTACAATTTGGGTAACAGAGATGGGCTATGAGACTGATGATCATATAATTGAGACTTATGCTAAAGCACTTCTGGAAGCACCAAATGAACCAAAGGAAGAAGTATTTGGTAGTGCTGAGACCATAGAAAGTCAAATTCAATCTAAGAAGAGAGTGAAAAAGGTTGAAGCAGTTGTAAGAAGAGGTTCTATTCAGGCAAAGGCTATTAAAGAAGATGTACTGAAACAAACCGGTATCACTGAGGATGAGTTAGGAACTCTACAGCCTAAGACTCACCTATCACCGGTAGCTACTTCTTCAGAGAGTGACATGCCTGTAACTTTCAAAAGAGTTGTAAGGAAAAGGGATCCTTCACCTGCATCCACACCCTCGCCTAGAAGGACTAGACAAAAACAATAGACAGTGAGGTCTCCGGTTAGAAAGACAACACCAAAGAAAAAGTTGACACCAAAGAAGAAGAAGACTAAACAAAACATGGCCCCTCTTGAAAAATTGCTAAATGAAATCACAGAGGAAGGGAAACTCAAGAACATAGGAAAGGTCTATGATACACTGTCAGCAAATGAAAAAGAACAAGTTGAAAATAGTGTTATTTTACACATGGACATCTATAAGAAGTTCTTAATGGAAGTAATAGATGAACTACTAGATAAATTGTTCAAAAGACTGGAAGCAAGAAGACAAGCTATTGTAGAGCTTGATAAGAAAATCAAAATTGAAAAGTTACTTGTTGTTTACCCAATAAACTCACCTAAGGAGATAGATAACTTAATTGCAAAAGCCAATCGGTCAGTATTCTCTATTGCACATCAGCATATTGCATTAATGGTTGGAAGAGTGAATGAAGTAACAAAGGAAACAAAAAATGCATGGGACATATTCCTTGTTGAGAAAGAAAAACAGGAAGAGTACAGGAACCCCAAACCAATAAAGGTATACCAGAAGGAGAGAGACAAAGGAAAAGGAAAGGTTGGTGGACCTCCGAGCATCAAAGTAAAAGAAAACTTACTCCCACCGCCTCCAATTACATCACCGGTAACAACTACTGAAGATCAACCGACAGATGAGAGTATGGACATAGAGGATACAAATCATAATCCTGAGGTACTATACATAGTTGATGTTGATACACAAAAGGTCAACATTATGATAGACAAAGATACAACCAGCAAGACAGATATGGCTAGTGAGCCACCGGCAACTGATAGCATTGACAATATTGAAAGAAAAGTTGAAGTTGATAACACAAAGCAATAGGTAGAGACTCAGACTGAGATTGAAATAGAGCAACAAACAGAGAGACAAGCAGAGCAACAGGCTCCGAAATAGGAACAGATTCACATGGAAACAGTGCCACCGGCAACAGGAGAAGATCAAAAACCATTGCTTAAAGAAATGGAAACACAGACTGACCTACCAGAGGTCACTACAAGCTTGGTTACTTCCTCCACCGACAGAATTCAGAATGTTGGTTCCTCCTCAACAGGTTACAAATCAACAAATGTAACTGAAGTACTTTTGGACTCCATCAAAAGGATAACAAATTATAGTTCACAGGCTTATAAAGCTATAGATGACACAACTCCACTTTTGAAAATGATAGCTCCTAACTATAACATAGACAATAAGGATTCTTTAAGCCAACTTGACACTTTGTGTAAATACATCACTGAGAACACAATGACTGTTGAGCAAATAAAGGAAGAAGCATTGAAAGATAAGTTAGAAATTGAAAAGAAAAAATTCTTTGAAGATCAGATAAAGAAGTGTACTAGGAAATTTGACACACTTCTACCGGAACTATGTAGCTTATTGAAGGAATTTAAAACTCTGTACAAAGATACTTGCAAGACAAACTTTTTGACAGTAGACATAGATAAGAAAATGAGCAAGGTACAAGATGAAATCAATAAACTTGCTGACAATTTTGTTAACTCACTTGATACATTATCAGTTTTTGAACAAAGGATAACCAGTTTTGAGGAAGAATTACTTCAGTTAGAAAGAGAAAAGGAGAGAATAGTAAATAAGGCAAATAATTTGAGAGTAAGACTGAGTCCAAGATAGGACTATCTAGCATCATTACGGAAGGAAATATCTGAGGCATTAGTATAGGGATAGAGAACACCGGCATAGCATATGTAGCACCTCACCGGTATAGTTCAAAGAACAAAGACAACAATAAAGGACAACAAGAAGTTTATGGAAAGTATAAACTTGATTTTGGGAGATCCTTTTTAAATTGTAACCACCCAGTTACAAGGGTGAGACTACAACTCTACTAACATCTTGACAACCTTTGTCATTGATGCCAAAGGGGGAGTAGTAGTATGAGAAAATAATCTGCAAAAGACTTATTTTCTCAGGGGGAGATCTTATATTTTTGGATTACAAGTTTTGGATACACTTTTGAATTTTCTCATGAGTGTTGCCATCAATGCCAAAGGGGGAGATTGTTGGCATATGCACACTCCAATGAGACATTGTAGGTGATTGAAGGTTTTGTCATTGATGGCAACCTTACAACCCTATGGCACCGGCAAGGCATCACACCAACACTAGCAAGATCAGACTCTACACCAGCACTCAGACCACCAGCACCGACAGAGAAAGGAAGCATACCGACACAGAGGCCGACATGATTTTTGTTATATTATATTTTGTTTATTATTGTAAAATCTTTGTAAGCCGACTTGGCATCATTGTAAAATGACTCTTATATAAGAGAGATCATTATAGAATATTTGTAAGAAAGACAGAAGAATATATTTAGGCGAAATAAGGCAGACCTATTATGTGAATTATAGGTTAAGGGTTTATGTAAGAAGCAGAGCAGAAACCGGTACTGGATCTGGCATTATAGATGCTATTTTGAAGCAGTACAAGATACTGGATTTGTATAATCCATCATTGTAAGTCAGTGAGACTTCCCATTGAGCAGTGAGCTCTAGGCAGTTGGCCTTCCTGCATGTGCAGGCCCCTCTTGTAGCAGTAATATTCTCTTATTGGCCAGTAAGTGAATATTATGGGTCACAAATCCCACCGAGGTTTTTCCCACACTGGGTTTCCTTATTAAAAACATTGTGTTATGGTGTGTTTTTCATGTGGTTGATTTTAATTTTGTTTATTGCATTATTTCTTGCATACCGGCACATTGTTATAATATGTTCTACATCTTTTAAGTTAAGAAATTCAACTCACCGGTTAGATACTGATTCACCCCCCCCCCCCCCCCCTCTCAGTATCTGTGGGAATCCTGACACTAATCATTCATACTTTAGTTGCTAATTTCATATTTGCAAACGAAGGAAAATGTATCTTGAAGCAGCGTTAACATCAATCCACATGCAAATTCCTTTTATATTATAATTGATTCTAAACAAAGGAATTGCGTGGATGAATAGAAAGAATACAACTTTATTACCTTAGAAAGATTTTCTTTAACGTAGATGACATTAGATTTTATTTGTGTGAAGGAAAAATAAAGGTCTAAAAAAGTTTTAGAATAACTAAGAAGTAGATCAAATCTATGGTGACTGTGTATATCTTTGCTCTATTTGTTGTTGCTCTACTCTATTGTGATACTTTGCTTTCTACCAATTACTATGCAAATTGCAACAAAAACATGGACAAGCCCACGAACTGTTTCTCCACAACTGATGCAAGAATGAAATGGTTGTAGAAACTTTGAAACAAGTGTCCTCTGACACATAATATTTGATTTAGGTCCTATAGCACACATAACTTGTGGAACGTCAAATAACTTTGTACCCTCAAATGAATGTCAAATAACTCTACACCCTCTAATATCTAAAGGAGCTTAATTTTTTTTTTTGTATATACATGCCTATTCATGGTGAATCGTGCCTTCAATTGTGCCTGCAACATGGTATGTTCTTATGCATTTTTCCTTCATTACATACAACAGACTCCTTGAAATGCAATTTTTTATCAAACGCTTTAACATTATTGAGCTGTTTGAGAAATTGAGTGGATTTTGGATTTTTAGAGACTATTCATAGCCTCTAAGTTTAAAGAAAACAAGAAGCCTATATAGTAAAAGGGAAAAAATAAAAATAAAAATAGTTTGCTACATTTTGGTGTTGTAGGAGTCAATGGATGACATATGTATGTCCCCTTTCTTTGTTCTCAAAGGTATTGCCTTAGAAATTTTAGGTTTTAGATTCTATCCTTGCGTAAACTATATGGTCTTGGTCAACTATGTTGTACAACCACTTGGACAATGTATGGTGGGATGGAAATGCTTAGATCTAACTATTTGATGCCCTCTTTGCTTGTTGATATGAATTTTACCATTGCAAAAAATAGTTAGCAATCACAACCTTGAAGGGCTATAACAAGATATTCAAGAATGACCATTGATGAAAGAGGATAGTCATCATTTGTGTTTTCAAGATAAGGATAGTTTGCTCTCAAGCAAGGATAATCATTGTATGAGAACATGGTGAACAAATATTGAATACATGTGCAAAAATGACAGTTAGAGAAGAGAGTAAGAACTTAAGAAATCCAAAATGATGTTCAATCATGAAGGACAAGAGGGTTTTGAGAGAGATCACACATATTGATATCTTACCAATATCTATAAGAATAAGAGTTACAAAGAATAGAGAGTTAGAGGCAATACAAAATTTAAAAAAAAAGACAAGAAGCTAGATAGTTGACATACATGACAAACATCGTGATCATGTAATCAACAAAGTTCAGTTTGATAAACCCATGATCCTGAGAGATGACATGATGTTCATTGAAGATCAACAACAACAATTATATAATCATAGGAGAAGCCATGAACACTCAAATACAGGACATTCAACATTGGTGGAAGGTTCACAATGATAGTCTATTTTTCAAAGGGATGATAATAGAAGATAATCAAAGATGACATATTTAAAGTCATTCACCTTTCATTCAACGAGAAGACTATATTGATAAAAGGTCATTGTACAAGAAAGAAGACAATTTATAGTGAATAATAGTTGGAAATAAATAGATAGGATGTCACTGTCATAAAGGTCAAAGAAGCTTTATCATCATTAGTGAAAGAAATAGTATGAGTTGATAATCACCATGATAGAGAGCAAGTTTCATGATCATGTTGAATGCAATAAATAACAAAAATAAAGAGAAAAACACCAAACTCAGTCATTTGAGAGTAGTGGACAACAACATTGTAATGTTTTGACAAGAGAACACACATAAAACAAAAGGGAGATTATTAATGTGATAATTTTAGGACCCGATTGTTATTAAAAACACAAAAAATTCAACTTGCGACTATGACCAAAATCTATGACAAAGTGAATTGCAACTAACATTGACTTAGAGTTTAGGGTTTTCAAGCAATAAATTACATAGTTTTGCAATATTTTTGCAAGTTCCAACAATGTCTTCAGTTGGGGATTAATGGCTATTGGACATTGTAAGAATCCAAAGACAATCTTCGGGAGGCGGACCAAAATTATGAAAAAACAACTGACACATTGACACAAATAAAAACAAAATTGGAAAATGTAATCTACTATTCATGGAATCAATATTCTTTAAGAAAAGAAGTGCATGCCCTTGATTGCAAAAAAAACCTTACCTGAGGAGCGCGCGGTTATGGAGAGATCGCTCCGGGGGGGGAGGTAATATCAGCTTCAACTTTGGCAGATGACGCTCCCGATCTATGCTTGGTTTCTTGTAAAATGAACCCGCGTTATGTTTTTTTTAATAATAATGCCCGAGTTCGTCGGACAAGAAAAGCACATGCAACACAAACTCGAATCAGGGTAAGTAGAAAGTTGTTCTGGCGATGTGAATGACCTTCCTCGATGACTTTCTCATCGATGTAACTCCCTTTGATACATCAGGTCTACATCAGTGTATGTCTTACCGATAGCCTCATCGGCTATCGACAAGACCAAATGTTCCCTTCGCCGCTAGAGTAAGTCCTACCGATAGATTTCATCGGCATGTGCTACCTCGATCACAGGCTTCTATGCATACAAATAGCTTCAAAAGGTTCCGACGAACAAGGCATATTGTGATCAAATTTGATTCTTTTTACAAAAATGCTCGAGTTTGTTGGAATTCCGATGGATGTTTTCTGTTAGAATTCCGACGAACTTGAGCTTTTTTGTAAAAAGAATCAAATTTGATCACAATATGCCTTGTCTGTCAGAATTTGAGGCCAAATGTATTAGTGCTAGAGTGGTTCTCTAGCCCTTTTAGATTCCTCTATTATTACTAGCTTATGTTCATTTCTCATGTCGATACCAATGATGTGAACACAGTAAAAATTGTTGTTAATATTCTTGAATTAGGATGGTTTATTGCATTGCAAGCTAGACAATATAGTAGGTAGTCTTGCATTACAAATTGGTTATCATCCCTCTTTTACATCTTCTCAATGACACGAATGGGCTCCTTTTGTTAGGTAAGACAATCTCTCATATCTTTGACCATTTCTTATCAGTAAGATTTTCTAAATAATTGTACTCATGAACAAGAGAAAGAAAAGACAACTATATTAATCTCACTAATTTAAAACCTATTAAAAAGACAACAAATTATTAAACGAAAAAAATAAAATTCAAAAATTAGATGATTGACATCTATCACTATTCATTAACTTTTTTGCTCTTACTATTTGAATTTGCTTTTATTATTATAACTTATTAATTTATTGATCAACTTTTAATTTACTTTTTCTAACTTAACCCAATTTGTATGAGTTTGAGGCATAATTTCACTTATGTCACCCCTCTTGCTACATGTTGCCCCTTCCCCAACAATCAATATTTGGACTAGTGGAAAGTACTAAGATTCCCATAAATGGTCCCTTGCTTTTACACACTAAAATCCAAAGACCATCTAAAGTAAAGTAGTTGCCCTTGAAATTCACGTTTACACTCTGAAAAGTATTTGCTCAATATGAATATGAATGAATATAAAAAATACATGTTTGAATACCCAATCCTTAAAGGCCTTCCAATCATGACGTCACCTCCACAATTGGAAGTTAACTACACGTATAGATTTTTCTCTACTTTTAAAATACAAATGTGTGGACACATGAAAAGTAAAGCCATCATCATGTCTCACGTGGAAAGGGACTTGTAATGCTAACGTGTGGTCTTTGGTTACGACAAGGGTGGCCATCCTCTCAACTTTAGGCTTAATTGAACCAACGTTCTTCTTTAGTGTGGTGAGTGAACATTATTATTATGTGGTCGCTTAGTTTTTAATAGTTTTTTAAATGTGGTTTGTGATGTTGGCATGACACACCCTCTAGTACCATGTGAGTATAAAAAATGAATCTCGTGACCTTACTTGCAATAAGACGCTTTCAACCAATCGAGCCAGACCCTTGCCCATTTATTTTTGTTAATAGTTTAAGAAATAAATCACCATAGATTCTAATGCCCTAACTTTTACATTAATACATTAGCAAACTAAACATTGGCCAATAAGTTTTTTGTGATGTAATTGTAACACTCATATGTTAGAATCACACAATCATGCATTAGAAACATTGAGGAATCATATGATGACAATCTACGATGTGATGCAAATTTATACCAAGCAATGACCACAGATGATCAACACACACCATGATGTAGTAGGTGGAGTTCCAATCAACAACATGTAGGCATTCACAACAATGGGCTCATATCTCCTTCACAACCCAAACAAGCAACCATATTAGAACATTTCTCTCTCAAGGGAAGACTCTTAGTATTTCAGGACTTCAAAACAAAGACATAAACTCATCAAAGGTTGGTCCCCAACCAACTCATCATTATCAGTCTTCAAACTCCAAGTTACCCCAAGTGACCTAGTGCCCACACAAGGCTACAAGACTCCAAAAGTGCATTAAGGCTTCAAAGCCTTTACCTAATAATTGAAACACCTTAGACTAGGTACAAACAACATGTTCAATGCCAATCTTGACCCACAAGAACTTTGATTTCCTCAAGCCCTTAAGCATACCCACAACTAGGTCTATTCCCTACTAGCCCTCACAAATGACAAAACAGGGCATAAGTTTTTATGCTGATAAGACCTCCACAAACTGTTTGCATATTCATATACCCATTTGGGAGTTCTTCAACATACCAACAGATTGAATAGGGTTCCTTTGCAACATATCACCCAACAATTGACGGGTAATCCAATTGTAGGCCTAATTAGGCCCCTTTTCCAAAGCAAGTGCACTCTAAAAGTCTTCTCAAAAACTCTGTAGGCAATCCCTTACCAGGTTACAAAAGACCAAAATCAACAATCTTTATCAAGAGAAAAGCCCTCCAAGAAATCCAACCACCAAACCCTCATTTTTAGCAAGTTACAAGGGGTTTATTGAAAATCCCACTTCCTAACTTCTTCACATTTTACCAAATGCATCAACATGCTTCAAATGCCTTGCACATGCTCAATCAACCACCAAAATTTTCTGCCCCAAGAGGTTTCCACACTTACCTACCCTTAACCACCAAATTTCACCCAAAACACACAAACTTAACAACTAGGGCATCATGCCCTGACCCATAAATGGCCTCCCCTGCTCTCACAAACCATTCAAACATCTAACCCTACTATATTGGACCCATTCCACCAATCTACAAGAGTTACAGATGGTGGAATGGGCCATTAGTCCATTTTAAGCTACCATAAACCTTCAAAATGACTGTACAAACCCGATTACTGTAAAAATGCAATAAAAGGATTGGATCTTTATGAAATTCTATCAAATTAGCACCAAATCCTTGCTACTTCATGCCACCATTGAGTTTAATAGCCTTTTGGTCAATATGCTCATGTACGACCAAGTGCAATAGTCTGTAACAATGAAAATACAATGAAACACACAAACATTCAAGAGAAATTAGGGGATTTTTATTGTTTGTCCTCAAATTCTTCAACATCTTCATCCATTGAGTCCCAACATATTTAAACCTTAATCAACCTATTACAATGGTTCTAACTGCCTTTTGAATGCCCATGATCATTGGGCTTCTTCAATCTTATATTTTTTCACTTTTGCCACTTTTAAACATGACAATATTGACAATATTGCAAAAATATGACAATGTGAACTAAACAAACTCTTATTACATCATAAATGGTCTATTAAGACCTTATTGATGACAAAATTACACAAAACACCTAAAAACCTATCATTAGACCTTATCAAAATGACTCATTTGGACTAGGTGCTCCAACACCACACCAACAAAGAAAATATAAGTGGAAATTTTTACTAATCATGTGACAATACTTCACAAGGCATCCAACACCAAGAAGATACATACACAAGGTCAAAGATGTGACAAGAAAACCTTGACACAAATGCAAAAGGTTTGGTACAAGAAAACTAAAATATCAAGAAAACATCTAAGAGACAACTAAATAAAGGTGATAGACACACTAAATAAACCTCTAGGAACTATTCTCTATTAGTGTATATTTTTTGAGAAAGTTTAGGAAACAATCACTATCTAAAAGATCTAAATGACAATTTAATTTTTTTGATGATATAATTTTAAATGATAGAGTGCCTATATTGCATTCCTCCTAGGTTAGAGTCTTATACATCTATCCTTGATGTAGATTATCTAAAACTAACATATTAGTCCCAAAAATTAGACTTTCTAAGTACTTTTGACATTGACTCTAGTTATGTGATAAATGACAAACCTAGAGAAAGTTGGACAAACAAATCACTCACAAGTCTTCAATACATTAATCCAATAATAAAGACATTCATTGAACAAATCATACATCCCATTTTACAAAATATCATTACTCATTTGACACCAACATCAAGATGTTCCAAAAAAGAAGGTAAAACTCTTACCCCTTATATGGACATAATATGATACAAATCAAATTTATTTAATATATAATTCTAATTATACAAGAGAGGACTCCAAAATCTCAAACATATTTCCTTCTATAGAGGAGAAGATTCGCTACTTTCAAGACAAGTTCTTAAAGAGCAAAAAGCCCTCGACTACCTCAATTGACCATGACTCAAGTGAACTAGGAAAACAAATGCTTGAAATTCCACTTTAAACTATGCTAAATAATGAATGCAAATTGAAAATACTTAATAGCTTGGAAATATGGTATGCTAAAAATGTTTAGTCTACAGAATTGAAAAACATAAAGAACACAAAATATGATACAATATGGATTAAGTCTCGTCCTTGGATGTTAGCGTGTCACAACGATATCTGTGTGGCCTCCTTGACATCTATACGAAAAAAGAGCTTAAAAACTACCATAATGAAGCCTTCTATCTATTGAATATGTTCGTCACTTGCACACATGGAGATGAGGAAAAATGTTGGGGTTGTAAAGGGATTTTCCTCAGACGAACCCCCACTTTGGTGTTTCTACCTTCATGGAAAAATAGATAAGATTGGAGTAGATAAAAAGGCATAGATCAAATAGAAGTATGATAGAAATGAACCTCATGGTGGAGGAGAAACCGTATCATGATAACTATGGGACAATAGATGAGATCATAAAAATAATAGATGAGATCATAAGACAAATAGCAAGAGAGCATTACCAACAGTTGTAGCTCCCCTCTTGAGATGATAGATGTGATAAATAAGATTTGAGATGAGTCTTGGCTATTGTAAGAGTCCAATAACTAAGAGTATTTTGATAGAGCTTTTCTATGAGAGAGAAAAAAAGACAAAGATAAGATGAAAGAGATGTTTCACAAAGTTTCCAAAATGACCAAATGAGAAAGAAAGAGAATTTTTTGCTTGTAATGGGCTGTGGTAGCCATTACAAGCATGTTTCTATGTTGCCCAAACACATGTCAATGGAAAACCATGTGGGATATTCTCGTTTGAATCTCATATATTTATTAGGATGTTTGTACATCATGCTCCTATTTGACCAATTTCCTTCAAAATTCAAACCATAGGCTGCTAACACTTCATCATTACCATCTATGAAGTCAAGATCATGAAATCTTGATCATAGATTTTGTCATAAATGCACTGGAAACAATTTGTAATCGTGAAATTGGCATGGGGTGCATTTTATGACGCAACATTTTGCCCCTACTTTAGTGAGTTGATTGTTTAGACAAATCAACTACACTAAAGTAGCTAAAAATATGTAAAATATTGAATACCAATTTAAGTACATTAATTACCCTAAAAAGGATACCATAGAGGTCATAGTGGTCAAATAGATGAACATAAATGATGTCCCCAATGTTCAAACTCGATGAAAAACTACAATTGCATGAAATCTAGGTGCTATTTAATTGAAAAACGTGTTTATTCTAAAAATGGAAGAAGCTACATCACGAGCCGAAAGAAAAAGCTGATAAAAGTGTGAATATATGTCCCTTCATGTTTTTTTCCCCAATCAAGAGGGTAAAAATAGGAAGGTATGGAAGTCAAGGTCACCATGTAGTTTTTTCAAAAATGGGAAAAAAATTGACAATATATGTGAATAATGGGCCCCAGAAGGGTCATTTGCACTATTCATGATGAGGATTTTGTGCATATTTGTATAGATTTTGAGAAACAATTATGGGTAGATGATATTTATAGCCACTGAGCATCAAGGAGCTATGCACTACAAGTAAGACCGATGATACCCTAGATGAGGTAGGCCAAATTTTTTGGTTTGTGTGTTTATTTTACTCATTTAAACACAAGTGTCTCAGATTCATGCTAGCATCCAAGATCTGTATGTTTGTCCTAGGAGGATTTCCACATTAGCCTCCCAAAGGCATGCTGAAATTTGAAAGATGCACTAGTGTGCCAAAGACGTGCTAGTGTCCAAAGAGCCAAAGTGAGTACAATTTGAGCTTAAGGACTTATAGATGGCAAAGGGTATCCTCCCCAACAATTGTATTGATCATGTCAACCATTTCACTAGTAGGTGCCCACACTAGGAGTCCTCCAAAGGTTGTTCCATGACAAGTAGCATAGACCAAGGCGCCCTCAGCTAAAATGGCACAAACATTGGGGACCTTAGGGAGTGGAGCTGCACTAATTGACCTAGATTGGTCAATTCATGACCTAGGTATGAGTTCTATTTTGATAGAGATATGATGTAGATATATTTCACTTTCATACATGTATCTTATAATTATCATGATGTAGTACTAATACTTGTTCTTTCCTCTATGTTAGCAGTTTTGACATAAGAGTGGCTTGACTTTTTTAGTCAAGCACTTGTAGAGATGGTCCCAAACATCTAGAAATGGATCCTAGTCCTAGATTCTTACAAGCCACAAGCACATTTATCTATTTGAGCCTATAGCATGTTAGGAACTGGGAAGGACAACTGAGAGGGGAGGGGGGGGGGGTGAATCAGTTGTGAACTAGTTGTCAATAAATTGTAATCCAAATGCAAATTATTCCAACTTAAACGTAATGCCAGTAAACCAAACTTAAGTGTCGGTAAAATAGATTAATAGTTATAGCAGTACTGATTTAACTTAATGTATAAAACAGAAAAAGAAACAACATCCACAACACATGACACAAAGATTTTGACGTGGAAAGCCAGTAAGGGAAAAACCATGGTGGGAAACCTTACCCACAATCAAATGATACTACTGCAGATAGTAAGTGTATACAAATGGGGTCTGCACATGCAGAAAGGCCAACCGCCTAGAGCTCACTTCTCAATCACAAAATAAGAGTCACATTGACTACCCAATTGGATGGTTAAATCCAATGATAATGTACTACTCAAAATAGCATCTGCAATGCTGGATTCAATACCGGTTTAAGCTTTGAACATCTTCATAACCTTTCCTTCAACCTTCAAATAATGTTTGCATGATTCGCACAAGGATTTGCTTATTTTCGCTCTTCAATATTCGAACACACTCGTACCATGATCATATATCTCGATCTTCAATAAGATCTTACAATCATATATACAAAACCTAAGACCAAATGTATAGGCCGACTCACTAAAGATATTACAATTAAAATCAATTACAAATAAGTCTTGATGTGATACAACATGTCAGCTCAATACATTTACCATATTATCCAATCAATAAAGAATCTCCATAATGTGTCGTGCTGATTTGGAATAGATAACATGTACCAGTCCATAACCTAGACCTATTTGCCGGTAAAGGCAAATCTGTCAACCCGATTAGACCAATAAGAAAAAACACCAAATCCAAACTTCCAATCCATGTCTTCGACATAACCAAATGATTTCCAGATGATAACAAATCATCATCGCTATCGATGAATAATATAACCTATTGGTGGACACATACCGATGACTGTGCATAAGCCACTAACCATAATATGTTGTTTCAATCAATAAACCAATATAGCCATAGTGCCAAATCAACAATGTAGACATCCAAGAAGACAAGTGTTGACATCAATGACAAAATGAATGCAACACATGATGAAGTCATCCATAATACCAGCAATCTCCCCTTTTGGCATTGATGGCAACAGTAGATGAAAAAACATCTAAGTGCCAAAAACAGAATGCCAAAAACAAATAGACCAACAATCTCCCAAGGGTAGATCAATACAAAGTTCTGTAATAGAAACAAAAACCAAAACCAAAAATATATATATCCAAAGAGTATATCTCTCCCTCAAGGTATAATGTTTTTCCATAGATATCTCTCCCCCTTTGACATCAAATGCCAAAGTAGTTAAGTTTCCAAAAACACAACATTCAACCAACTACTCCTCCTGAGAAGTAGCTCTTCTCCATCAAAGCCGGAAAAAGATTTTTCTATTAGTCCCTACCGGTTTGATGCCAATCTTCATTATTCAAGTCTCTGCCAGTGGGGAAATTACCCCAAGCTGCTCTCTAAGATATTCAAATGTTTCCTTAGGCAAAGGCTTTGTAAAGATATCTGCAATTTTCTCTTTAGTATTCACATAAACCAATTTCACTTCATTTGCTTCAACATTCTCTTTCAAAAAATTGTACTTAATAGAAACATGCTTTGTCTTAGAGTGAAATATCAGATTCTTTGATATATCAATTGCTGTTGAATTATCACAATAGATAATTATTGGTTCTTTGCATTTTACCTTTATATTCTTCAACATTTGCTTGATCCATAATACCTGAGTACAATTAGTTGCTGCTACAATATATTCTGATTCTGCTGTAGATAATGATGTACAAGTTTGCTTCTTGCTTATCCATGAAATCAATCTTTTGCCAAGGAAGAATGCACTGCCAGTGGTACTCTTTCTGTCATCTACATCTCCTGCCCAATTTGCATCAGTGTATGCACATAAATCAAAATTTTCATCCTTAGGATACCATAAACCATTATTTGTTGTGCCTTATAAGTACCGGAAAATCCTTTTAACTGTTGATTCATGATTTTCTTTAGGATTGCTTTGAAATCTAGATACAATACATACTGCATTCATTATATCAGGTCTAGTTTGTGTTAAATATAGTAATCCTCCAATCATAGATTTGTACCTTGTCGTATTAATAGGAGCTGAATCATCCTTCAATGTCAATTTATCAGTTATAGTCATAGGAGTGCTTACCAGTTTGGAATTTTCCATACCGAATTTCTTCAAAAGTTCCTTCAAGTACTTTTTTTGACATATGAATATACCTTTATGTGTTTGTGAAATCTGCAAGCCTAGAAATTTTTTTTATCTCTCCAATCATAGATATATCAAATTCTTCCTGCATCTTGTTAATAAAGTCCTTACATAATCCATCTTCACCTCCAAAAATGATATCATCCACAAATAATTCAATAACCAAAATATCATCATTGGTAACTTTGTAATAGAAATTGTTGTCAGCATTACCTTTTGTGTAACCAAGCCTCAAAAGATATTTATCCAATCTAGCACACCAAGCTCTGGGAGCTTGCTTCAAATCATATAAAGCTTTTCTTAACCTACAAACCATATCCTTATAATTTCCAAAAAAAATCCATCAAGCTTCTCAATGTAAACTTTCTCCTCAAGATCTCTATTCAAAAATGCACATTTTACATCCATTTGATAAACTTTATAGTTCTTATGAGCTGCAAATGCAAGAAATAGTCTAACTGCCTCAATTCTGGCTACCGGTGCAAAGGTTTCATTATAATTTATTCCTTCTTTTTGTGAATAACCTTTACAAACTAATCTTGCTTTGTTTTTTATTACTTCACCATCTTCATTAAGTTTATTTCTATATACCCATTTAGTTCCAATTACATTTTTGTCTTTAGGTCGGGGAACCAATGCCCAAGTGTTATTCTTTTCAATTTGTTCTAATTCATCTTCCATTGCTTTTATCCAATGTTCATCCTGACATGCTTCAATAATAAATGTTGGTTCAACTTGAGAAATTAAACATACCTCTTCATTTGCCAATCTTCCTCTAGTCATAACACCTTGATTCTTGTTTCCAATTATCTGATTCTCTGAATGATTCAATATTACATACCTGGGTTTGTTTTGATTACCACTTACATGTTGTTGTTCTTCAGTCACAGTTGAGTTTTCTGATGATGTCGGTGTAACTAGGTCTTCACTTTATACTGGTGCAATATGTGTCAGTTCATTTATAATCATTTCAACTACCAGTTCTACAGATCTTGAATCTCCTCTAAAATGTTCATCTATCTTTACATTAGCACTCTCAATGATTTTCTATAACCTTTTATTATAACATCTATATGCCTTTCTTTTAGATGAATAACCAAGAAATATTCCTTCATCACTTCTAGGATCAAATTTGCCAATATACTCATCTCTTCTAATATAACATTTGCTTCCAAATATTCTTACTTAAGAGTAGGAATATGACCAAACCATAGTTGATAAGGGGTCTTACCAGTTTCACTTTTGATGTGAACTTTGTTGAAAGTATAAACCGATGTATTCACTACTTCTCTCCAATACACATGAGGTAGATTTGATTCCATTAACATGGTTCTTACTGCATCCAGAATAGTTTTGTTCTTCCTTTCCACAACTCCATTTTGTTGGGATGTCTAGGGTGCTGATAGTTGTCTTTTGATTCCATTCACTTCACAGAATGCATTAAATTCTCTAGATGTAAATTCTCCTTCTTGATCTGATCTCAAACATTTGATTTTCTTGCCGGTTTCATTCTCTACCATTGCCTTGTATATCTTGAATCTTTCAAAATCTTCTGATTTCTCCCTGAGAAAAGTAACACAACACATTCTAGAATAATAATCAATTATTAGCATAAAGTATCTGTCTCCCTATGGACTTCTTGTTCTTGCTGGACCACATAAATCGATATGAATTAAATCAAGAATATTATTGGATTTCTCAGTAATGCTCTTAAATGTTGTTCTAACTTGCTTTCCCATTTGACATTCCTTACATACCGGATTGTGAGGTTCCACAATCTTAGGTAAATCCCTTGCTGCCTTAGTTGAACTAATCTTTACAATGCAATCAAAATTCACATGACAAACTCTTTTATGCCATAACCAACTTTCATCAATGTGTGCAATCAAACATGTCTTATTACTGGTATTCAAGTGAAAGCTATTACCTTTAGTTTGATTATCGATTGCAATCTCCAATCCGGTTCTATTTATGATTTTGCATTTCTCATTCTTGAATTGTAATTGAAATCCTTTTTCAACTAACTGACCAACACTCAAAAGATTATGCTTTAAAGCTTCTACATAGTAAACATTGTCAGTATTATGCTTACCATCCAAAGATATAGTGCCTCTTTCTTTGATTAAACAATATTTATCATCTCCAAACCTTACTAGACCTCCATGATTTTCCTGAAAAAGATAAGAATTTTCTTTTATCACCAGTCATAAGATGCGAGCATCTAGAATCTATTATCCATTCATCATTTTCTTCAATTTTTGTTGCCAATGCCTACTCTACTGGTTTGAGAATAGATATCGGTTGATCTTCTTTTATTGCAACAAAATCCCATCCGCCATCTACTAGATCTTCATCTAAATCATCTGTAACACCTTCATCTGCATAGTAACATGACCTATCTCTGTTTTTCTTAAATCTCTATCTCTGATATTCAGGGTTAGGCTTATATAATCTTTTTGCTTCCTCCCTTAGTCTTGCATGTCTATCAGGACATCTAGAAGCTATATGACCAACTTTATTACAAATAAAACATTTGAAAGGTGCTTTACCTTCATACTTACTTCCTGCTGGACCTTTGTTGGAAAATGCACACTCCAATGAGAAATTGTAGGTGATTGAAGGTATTATCATTCATGGAAACCTTACAATCATATGACTCCGGTAGGCACCGACATCGATAGACTCTACATCGACATACAGTTCACTGGCACCGAAAAGATTGATTACCGACACCTTGCCCGACATGATTTTGTTTATTGTATTTTGTAATTAATTGTAATATCTTTTTGTAAGCCGACAAGGCATATTGTAATAAGGCTCATATATAAGTATGAGATCTTAGAGAACATTTGTAGAGAGGAGATATAGATGGATATCATGTGTGAATATTCAGGAAGATTGTAAAGCAAGGTTTATGATTATTGTAGAGCTTAAACCGGTACTGAACCTGGCATAGCAGATGTTGATCTGAAGCAGTACATGATATTGGATTTATATAATCCATTTTTGTAAGCCAGTGAGACTTCTCTTTTGTATTTAAGCAGTGAGCTTTAGGCAGTTGGCCTTCCTGCATGTGCAGGCCCCTATTGTAACAATAGTATTCACTTATTGGCCAGTAAGCGAATATTGTGGGTCACAAATCCCACCGGAGGTTTTCCCACACCGTGTTTCCTCGTTAAACATATTGTGTTATGGTGTTCTTTCTATGTTGTGGTTGTTGTTCTTATTCACTGCATTAATTCTTGTTTACCAGTATACTGTTTTGAGATGTAATTCATTTAATAAGTTAAGAAACTCCATTAACCGGCAAGATACTGATTCACCCCCCCTCTTAGTATCTTTGGGAATCCTAACAATTGGTATCAGAGACTGGTCCTCTATTTTCAAAAGCCTAATAGCTTGAGGAAGATTCTCACACCTGGTAGAGATGGAAAACTTGAGAAAGCAACTAGAAACATCTCTTGCAGACTATGATGCAGAAAAGTTGAAAAATATGAAACTTGAAGATGATCCGAAGGCTGCATAGGAAATCATTCAAGGACTTCAGAAAAAATATCACTATTGCTAGGAACAAAAGAAGAGAACTTTCTGAGAAGATGCAGAGTGATGATGATGAGAAAGAAACTCTTAATGACCTTGTGAACAAGCTGAGACAAGAAAACAATACAATGAAAAATGAGATGCAAGATATGACCATGAGATTTTGTAAAGACATTGAAGATAGAAAGAAGAATGAAGATGAATTGGTTAGAAGACTCAATGATGCTGGAAATGAAAACACAAGAATCAGTCATGAAAATGATATGTTGAAGACAGATTTGATGCATACACAAAATGACAGAACCAAACTCATAAGACAGAAAGGAATCTTGGAAAATGAGTTGGCTACTGCAAATCAACACAAGGAGAAATTCAAGAAAAGTTCAGAAGAACTTGATGACATGCTAAAAAATTAGAAACCTAATGGAGACACTAATGGCCTTGGCTTTGAAGTTGGTGAAAGCTCCGACACTGCAAATAATCATGATCATAGTAAACCGGTAAGATAACATAATGCTTACAAATTCAATGGAAAATGCTTTAACTGTAACAAGTATGGTCATAGAGAAAATCAGTGTAGATCTAGAAACTATCAAAACACCAATGCACCCACCGGTCAATGTTCTAAATGCAATAAGATTGGTCATAATTTAGAAAATTGCAAAATGAATGTAAGATGTTATATTTGTGGAAGATTTGGACACTTATCTAATCAATGCAGAACACATACCGACATAGGATATGGAAAAGCTATTCAGAAAAAACAATGTGACTTGTTATGCTTGTAACAAGATTGGACATATTGCAAAATTTTGTAGAAGTAAGGCATCACCGACAAATAACAAAGGACCCAGTTTGAAAGGTAAAGAAAAGGTTGAAGAGGTAAAGCAAGAATTTTCAAAACAATGGATTAGAAAGTCAGACATGAATGTTAGTGAAGCTATTCCTTCACTGGTAGAACATAGTATCACTTCACCAGTAGGAGATTCTTCATCTAACTGAGAAATAATCCTTTGGGAGTATGGCAACAAATTGAAAAACATGCTAGTTTACCCTCGGTTGATGATGAGACGTTGAAATACTTCTTTACCGACAAATGAGTTAAGTTTTCACTTAACCGATAGACATTAAATGTGGCAGTTGAAGGAAATGACACTATAAAGCAAGTGTTTTGGCTCTTTTCTCACTCACCGAGCATTCAAACTTCCAGAGAGCGCGAAAATCCCGAGCGAAGGTGCCCATAGAGAGAAGTGAAGCAAATCATTCAAGTAAATCATCCTAAAGGCAGATTAAGGTATTTATAACTATTGCTTCCTCCTTTGCATCTGAATTCATTGCAAACCCTACTGTGATTGAAGTTATTAAGCACCCTAGACTCGTGTTTAAAACCATTCCCGTAATTGCAAAGAAGGATGATACCTTAGGAGCATTTTCAAAAATACCTAAGGGAGTAGTTTATGCTGAGGATCTTAGAATCTATATACATTGTCATATTGAGGAACTAGGAGCTGAAGAAATAATGAACATGTATAGAACTGTAATTTGTGATGAACATGGAAATGTTAAACTGGAACAGAAGATAGTGGAAACCCTAGGTTTTGTGGACATTCTTAATATCCCTGATTTTCCTAAGGATGTGATAAGGATTGTCTTGAGTAGAGTACATGTGGAGTTCTTTTGGTTGGATTCCATCCATAAGATTACCAAAGAAGCAGTTAGGGCAATGACAAGCTTACCTTCCACCGGTAGCAGGCCTGACAAAACTAAAAAGGTTCCAAATGACACTGTGATGACCCTAACCGGTGTAACTTTTGACAAAAGATCCCTGAGAGTAAATGATGTTAAAGATATTACTGTTAGATTTGTTAGCATGATTCTTGGATAGAAGACTACACATGCCAATTGACTAAACTCAGTTTCTAGCTTGTGTATCAAAAGTGCATATGACATGGTGAATAACAATGCAAAGATTGATATATGTGAGTGGCTAAAAGATGAATTGATAGACAATTTAAAGAAAATAAAGGAGATAAGAAGGGGACTTTCAGATTTGGCAACCTGCTTGTATGTTTAATGATGTACATTACTAAGGAAGTTCCCAGTATTGGCAGAAATGACTCTGGTTTTGATATACTTGTAGGAAATCAACTTCTAGACATACTAAACAATATGGGAGATGACAGGGAGAAAAACATAAATGAACATTTTCAAGCATTGAAGGCTAGGATGAAGACTAGAATAAGGCTATCTCAATCTATTATTGACAAATATCAAAAGGAGATATGCTTTGTGATCAAGAAAGATGAAATTTGGATGGAGGCAGTTGTCCCTAGGACTGTTTGGGTTACAGAGATGGGATATGAGACAGATGAGAACATAGTTGAAACCTATGCAAAAGCCCTCTTAGAAGCCCCTAAGGAACCGAAAGAAAAAGTATTTGGCAATGCTGAAACCATAGAAAGCAAAATCCAATCAAAGAAAAGGATTAAGAAAACTGAACAGATAGTTAGGAAAGGAACAAGGCAGGCCAAAGCAATCAAAGAGGATGTATTGAACAAAACTGGTATTAAGGAGAGTGAATTGGAAGGACTACAACCAGAAACAATCTTTCATCAGTTGCTACTTCCTTGGACAGTGAGATACCAGCTGAATTCAAAAGGGTAGAAAGAAAGAGAAAACTCTCACCGATACCCTCACCTACACCCAGAAGGACAAGACAAAAACAACAGGCAGTTAGGCCTCCGGCTAAGAAATTGACCCCAAATAAAAGAAAAGTGAAACAGGTTATTCCTCCTTTTGACAAACTTCTGAATGAGATAACTGAAGATGGAAAATCGACAAACATCAGCAAGTTGTATAACACACTTTCAAATGATGAAAAAGAAAGTATAGAGAATAGTGTTATACTACATCTTGATATCTATAAGAAATTTTTGATGGAAATTGTTGATGATGTACCAAATTACTTGTATAGAAGGCTAGAAGCTAGAAGGGTAGCTATTGTGGAATTAGATAAAAAGATCAAAATAGAAAAACTACTTGTAGTTCACCTAGTGAACTCAACTCAAGAGATTGATGGGCTAATCAGTGAGGCCAACTAGATTGTATTCTCAACCGGTCACCGACATGTAGCATTAATGGCAGGAAGAATTAATGAGATATCTAAAGACACTGCAGATAAGTGGGATATATTTTTTGTTGAGAAAGAAAAATAAGAAGAGCTTAAGATACCAAAGACTTTTAAAGTCTATCAAAAGGAAAAAGATAAGGATAAGGGGAAAGGAAAGGTAGGTGGACCCCCAAGCATAAAGATAACTGATAACTTGATCCCACCTCTTTCTGATACTCCACTAGTACAAACTATTGACACATCACCGGCAACAGAGAGTATGGATACACCACATGAGGACACCAACCCTGATTCTGAGGTGTTATACACAATGAACATTGACACACAGGAAGTCAATATTGTGGTAGATAAGGAAATAACTGACAAGAGGGATGTGGCAACAGAGCCACCGGTAGGAAATATTGCAGTTGATAACACTGAAATTGGGAATGAGCAACAAACTGAAATATCAAATGATCCCCTAGATATAGGAAAGGCAGATACCACAGGTGCACACACTAATGTATCTACCGAATCACCAATAGTAGATAGTACAAAGGTAAACATTCAGAAATCGGTATAGCAACAGGCTTCTTCACAGGTACATACTCAGACAATGCCACCAGCTACATCTGACAAGCCCAAACCTCTGGTAGTAAAAATTCAAACTCAAATAGATCCTCCAAAGAAAGAGGAAAGAAAAGCTATTACTACCACCGACGGATTGCAGATTGTGAAGATAGTTGGACAGTCATCCAGAACATCCTTAACTGAATTTAGGCCTACTAATTATTAGTAAGATGAGGGGGGGGGGTGAATCATAAAAAATCAATAATCAATGTATTCATCAGATTCAACCTCGGTAGCCTTTACTGATATGCAACTATGGCCGTAAATCATTCAAACTCATAAATAGATACACTTAAAATATCATAACACATTTAACACCAGATTTAACGTGGAAACCCAAATAGGGAAAAAACCACTGTGGGATTTCGGACCCACTAAGAAATATACCCTTCTAGAGTATGCTCGGTTAAAAGCCAATCCTATTACAGATTACATAAACACATTTCTAGATGTGACCCGGTTAAGGGATTTCCCTCAGACTTGTTACAGTCTTGCACTTTGTTAGAAGCGACCTTGTCAAAGTATTTCAAACACTCATTCAAAATGTTACCTTGCTAGAGGATTTACAAGTAAGATTGTTAGGTCCACTCGGTTAAGAAATTTCCTGTCACTTACAAAATAAATAACAGTATAAAACATATCTGCAACTTCACATCTGAAATGCTAAAGTAGACTCTGTGCTCAAAATAATCTTGTCATAAGACTTATCTTGCTCCTTGCTGGGCTTCTCAATCTGTTCTTTAATCAGATATTCAATCTTCTGTGCTCGGTGATCACTACTGTAGTATCACTGTTCTTCTATTTGCCCACATGTATTGTTCATCAACAATTTCTTATTTATAAACAATTCCTACTGCTTAATCTCCTTGATCACATTTCCCATGATCAATCTTAGCCATCAGATCTTCAAACTTGACTAGGTTCATTGTATCCTTTGATCTGAAAATGTTTTATCTCGCCTTGGAACTTGTATTCCTTCCTTGGAACTTGTGCTAGGTTATGACCGTTCAATCTGCGCTATAGATCTAACTCTTGTATTTTCGTTGTCGTAGATCTTCAACAAACTTCTTGCACGACATACCAATCATCTATACATCTCTAGCTCATTGGAATCCTTCATTTAATAGTGCTTTTATCCATCCAATGCATTATGCTATTACTCGGTTGTTACTCAGTAAATACTGAACCTTTACTCAGTAGATATTTTGCCTTCTTTAATCGATATCGATAACCTTAGTGTTAACCGACTAGCTTCATGCTCGGTAACATAGAACAATATCAAACCTTAACTTATCTATTGAATGAAATCTTTTCTCATTCTTAGAATACTCATATATATAGGATATCAAAATAATCAAAACAACAAAACTCATCGTTGTCTAACTCGGTAATAGTTTCCCATTGAATAACTTATTACTTCCCTTCATTTTCATTCTTTCTGTGTCACCTACTGACATCTTTATACTTATCAAAACATACTCATTAAGATATGGCAACATTATATCGAATCAGAAAATCAATTGCTTGACATCAATGACAAAATAATATTATTAAGACAGTAATCATCCTTTCTCAGTTATATCCACAATCTTCAACAACCTTGTCACAACCCTCCTTTATCACTTTTTGATTTGATACAATTCTATTATATTTTTTTGGTTGAGCTATTGAAAATAATTGAATGAATATTATAAAAGAATAATAATGGACCCACATAGACACTTGGAGAATATAATTTAAATAGGCATTTTTTTTTTCCATTCCCAATTATGGCACATGTGTAGGAGAAATTAGAAGCTTCTAGAGGAATCTTCAATACCTTGCATGTAACTCCCCCCACTATGATATTAATCAATTTTGCATGGGTCAAATATTGGAAAAAGAATCTCATTCTTAATTAATTTCTCTAGATAGTGGAATTAAGGGATTTTTCCTATATATTGTATGCAATTTTCAAAAGAGGGAGTTGGTTATTCTTTGAAGAAAGTTTTCTCAAATAGTTGCTTTAGTAGTCATATTTTCATTTTGGAGAATAGTTAAGGTTGTTTTGAAGAAATTTTTTCAAGCTTGCAAGGAAGGATCAAGGGAGGCTAGTTGAAGAATTCAGAGAGGATTCTACATCAAGTGCAAGTATCCAGGTTCTTTTTTTTTCTATTTATTTGAATCATGTATCTTGTTCTTGCTATGATTTAGATTACTAAAATCTTGTTTCTGTTAATTAGATTAATAAAATCTTGTTTCAATTACTTGCTAAGAATTAGATTAACTAAATGAAATCTTGTTTCAATTTCTTGTTGTGATTTAGATTAATAAAATCTTGTTTCAATTACTTGCTGAGAATTATATCAACTAAATGAAATCTTGTTTCAATTTCCTACTGAGAATTAGATTTCTTGTTTCAATTTCTTGCTGTGAATTAGATTAATGAAATCCTGTTTTAGATACTTGCTATGAATTAGATTAGATAAATAAAATCTTGTTCAAATTCTTGCTGTGAATTAGATTAAAGAAATAAAATCTTGTTCCAAACTCAAAATCTTTTATCTCTGTAAATAATTTCTTTCTCTATGCATATAATCATTGTATTAAGAAATCTCGCTATGTGATATAATATTTCAAGTAGGAATTCTTATCAAATTATTTGTATAAAATCCTTGTGGAAATATTATCTTGTTATTTCTTTATTTTCAGAAATCTCTCTCTGTGAATATCAATTTCCTGGAAATCTCATAAATTTTTTTATTATCTCAACATAAGACAAATTTGTTGAATATGATCACTGTGAAATCAAAATTTAAGCATTTACCTATCTCTGTGATAATTTAGTTATCTGTATATTGCTGAAACAAATTTCTCTATTTTATTTGCATCCCTGTGATTAAATTCCTATTCTCATTTTTACATTAACATTTTTCTTATACATATATCTTTTTATATATTTCTCTCTTATTTCACGTTAAATAAACTGGAATGAAAAACCATATATATATATATATATATAAATTTATACAAAACAAAACATATATGAAATAGTACGAAGACATCCGAAGAATAAATTTTGTCCTTTGCATGGATTAATGGGCCAACGCAGGGGGGGGGGGAGTTATTACTACCGCCGAGAGGGATACCCTCCACTACCCTGCGGACACTGTTACGGTAGTGGCCATAGGTTAGTGGAGGGGACCATGGTGGTCCCCTCATCACCGCGGGCCCGCACCCGCAGGTTCGCAGTGGTGATGGGACCCATGGCCCCCACTCCCACTTTGTTTTAAAAAGCCACTACATAACATTTGAATTTTTGGCAATTGGATTTTTGAAATAATTTTTATTTTAGTTTAATAAAATTTAAACTTAGGTAATTTAATTATCTTTAGTGAATTTATAATTAATTTATCTTTAGCAAATTTATAATTGTAAATTAAATTATATCAAATTTTATAATTAGAATTTTTCAATCTATTTAAGATCCATTGGGGCACTTAGTTGGCATTTTAGACTCACTAAAAGCAATTAATTCATATTAATATGATTTGAACCAAATGTCTAAGCTAATTGCTATTTTTGGGACCAGTGACTCTATAAGTGATTATTCTCATGGTAGAAATAAAACATTGCTTAACCTTGCATGTAACCTACACTATTCTTGCATCATGCGAATTACTATACATTAATTGCATTTATTGATGACAAAGTTACATTTTCTTCATCTTCATGCAAGTTACACGTTTAATTATTAATATGCGAGTTTCATAATTGTCATTATTATGCAAGTTATATTTCAAGTTTTGAATATTAAATAATTTAGTTATGGTTTTTATTTCACGTGGTTCATCAAGTAGTTATTTCAATTAATTAAGCTTTGCAATGTCTAATTATGCACATTCAATTCATAATTGTTTTCAAGCATGATGTTTTTCATAGCTTCTTAGTTAAGAAAACTAAATAAAGGAAGTCGGAAAACCAAAACCTAGTAGCGTTCGGTATTTACGGTGCCTCTGGGTCACGCTTACGGGTAATGCCGTCGTGTTGAACTACTGCACTTAATGCCTAATAAAGTTGCATCAACAATGTTTGTGGCATCGTCCCTATAAATTGTCGAGGAGTAATAAGGGACACTTGGAAGTTAAAATCCAAGGGGCGGGTAATCCCCCTTGGATGGATAATCTAATAAGATAATCCTTAAATGATTTTTTTTCATCCGTTGAGTAAAACCATAGTAAACCCCCTTTAGGGTTGATTGAGTGAAATGCTTTTATGAAATTGATTTAACCTCAAAGAGTTGTTGACGATTGACAATTGGGTCAAGGGTGACGCTTATGATAGGTATTAGGATCTAATTATTTTAGGCCACAAGCAATAGGCCATCTTGAGCCTTTGCTTAAGTGCTACCACCGTGGGTAGCAACCGCAGAGAAACTGTCTGGGACATTGACCCTAGAAAGGGTTGTGTACCCACTAATCAGTTTACATCAAACCATAGAGTAGAAAATAGAACTACATACTTCATGCCTTGATCCCGTGCCGAAATGGGTATGTAGGCAGTCTAGGGACGGAGTTGTCCCTAGTACTCAGGCGTTCGTGGATGGGGTCTAGGTTTTGGTAAGAAGAAGGATTGAGAAGAATCCTAATTTGAAAGATAACTATAATAAAAAGGAAAAAGTAATTCAATGCATACTCGGAAGGAATCCCGTATGGATTTGCTTGACTTCCCAAGGCTTTAAGCTAAATTTCGAGGCAGAATTAAAGCTTGTACTATGTTATTTTGATTTCTCCTAAGGACGATGATCTTGGTGCACTCCTATTAGAAGATTGTAGTACTTAGTGAGTGACTCAGGACCCAAATGGTCCCAATGAGTCTAAGTTTCTAGTAAGAGCACCTCCTATCCCAATTGGATAGATGCCTACCCCGTATGGGTAGATGCCTATCCTGTATTGGATAGATGAAACCTTCTGCTCCGTATGGATAGATGCCTAACCCGTATGGTTAGATGCTCATCCCGGATGGATGAATGCCTAATCCTAATGGATGGATGCCTAGAGTATGCGATTGAATCAAACTCAAATGATTAAAGTAAACAAATAAAAAAAAGTGGTCAAATTTTGTTGGGTTAAGTAAGGTGGGTTATTACAAACCTTCTCAATATCCTCATACCAACAAACTTACTGGAATGCCAACAATCTCCCTTTGTGAAATGCTAACACTAATGTAACAGAGGTGTTATTAGACTCCATAAAGAAAATAACAGAGTGTAATGCACAGGCATATAAGGCTATTGATGACACTTTACCAATTTTGAAGATGATAGCTCCAAAGTGTAACATAGAAAATAAAGATTCTTTGAGCCAATTAGACACACTATCTAAGTATATAACCAATAACCTAATAACACTTGATCAAATAAATGAAGACAAATTCAAAGAGAAAATGAATAAAGAGAAGGAAAAAATCTTTGAGGAGACAATCAAGAAGAATAAGGAACATATGGATACCTTATTACCGGTATTAGGCAAAACAATTTTGGACTTCAAGAAACTGTATAGAGATACATGCAAAATAGACATTTTGACAAAAGATATAGATAAAGAGATCGACATAGCCCAAAAGGAAATAAATGATATTGCTGACAACTTGATAGGTTCATTGGATTCAATATCGGTAATTGAATAGGAAATTGCAGGATTTAAAGAGAAAATAGAAAAACTTGAAAAAGACAAGGAAAGGATAAAATTTAAGGCAAGAGAACTTAAGTGCAGACTAAGTCCTAAACTGGATATCCTCATCTTTTTGAGAAAAGAGATTTCTGAGGCTCTTGTTCCAGGACTTAAGACACCGGAAGAGAAAATGCACACACTCACTGGTACAATTCAGAGGACTGAAGCAACACTAAAAGATAGTGAGAGATTCTACAACAATCTGAATGTTGCTTTAGCAGAGTTATATCAGATTGTAACCCACTGGTTACAAGGATCATGACAGGAACTCCACTCAACTGACATTAAATGACAACCTTTGTCATTGATGCCAAAGGGGGAGTAGTAGAGGATGAGAAAAAGGATATGATAGAAGAGATCGCCAGCTCAAGGGGAGCACACATTTTTGGAGGAGACAATTTTGATAACACAGTTTTGACAGTTTTGGTAAAACACTTTTTGGATACACTTTTTGGCTTTTTCTCATGAGTGTTGCCATCAATGCCAAAGGGAGAGATTGTTAGAAAATGTACAATCCAATGAGAAATTGTAGGTGATTGAAGGTATTGTCATTGATGGCAACCTTACAATCATATGACTTCGACAAGCATCGGCACCGACAGACTCTACATCGACATATAGTTCACTGACACCGAAAAGATTGATTACCGACACCTTGGCCGACAAGATTTTGTTTATTGTGTTTTATAATTAATTGTAATATCTTTTTGTAAGCCGACAAGGCATATTGTAATAAGGCTCATATATAAGTATGAGATCTTAGAGAACATTTGTAGAGAGGAGATATAGATCGATATCATGTGCGAATATTCAGGCAGATTGTAGAGCAAGGTTTATGATTATTGCAGAGCTTAAACCGGCACTGAACCTAGCATAGAATATGTTGATCTAAAGCAGTACATGACATTGGATTTATATAATCCTTTTTTGTAAGTCAGTGAGACTTCTCTTTTGTATTTAAGTAGTGAGCTTTAGGCAGTTGGCCTTCTTGCATGTGCAGGCCCCTATTGTAATAGTAATATTCACTTATTAGCCAGTAAGCAAATATTGTGGGTCACAAATCCCATCGAGGTTTTTCCCACACCAGGTTTCCTCGTTAAAAATATTGTGTTATGGTGTTCTTTCTATGTTGTGGTTGTTGTTCTTATTTACTGCATTAATTCTTGTTTACTGGTATACTATTTTGAGATGCAATTCATTTAATAAGTTAAGAAACTCCATTAACCGGCAAGATACTAATTCACCCCCCCTCTCAGTATCTTTGGCAATCCTAACAACCTTTAGGCATTTTTCTTGCAAATAGTGCTTCAAGTTCTTCATTTTCTCTCCTCATATCTTCAAGTTCTTTTGCATAAAGTGCTTTCCAATCAGTTTTGTCAGATGATGATGATGCCGATGCCGATGCTGATGCTTTGAAAGCTAAATCAGTCTTTATAGTAACAACAGGACCAAACTCTTCAAGTTCAAATGCTAAAAGTTCTCCAACCAAAGTATCTCTAGAAACTGAAGTATTAGGCATTGTTCTCAACTCATTAATAATAGTCACTTTCATTTTGTAAGCCGGTGGAAAAGCTCTTAACACTTGAGACACAATTTCATCTTCACTTAAGGATCCTCCACAACATTGTATTCCTAAAACAATTTCATTAACTCTTTCCATAAATGCATAAATTCTTTCATCTTCTTCCATTTTTAAATTTTCATACCTGACTCGATAGCATTCTAATTTTGCAATTTTCATAGTGGTATCTCCTTTGTTCAGTGTTTCCAGTTTATCCCAAATAGCTTTAGTAGTAGATCGGTATGATAATCCCATGATTTGTTGATCTGATAATGCACTCAGAAGTGCTTCTCTTGCTTTGCAATCATTGTCCAAGTCCTTAGCCAATGTTGATGGATGAGGTTGATTTAGAATAGGAGCAACATAGCCATTCTTTGTAACATCCTAATTATCTCTTCCAATGCAATTTAGATGTGTTTCCATTCTGATCTTCCATATACCATAGTTAGTTCTGTCAAGTTTCAGACTGTCCTTCCTGAAAATATTTATTGCCACAGGATCTCCTCAAACTGTTAGGCTTCTGCAAAAAGAGGACTTAGCTCTGATACCAATTGTTAGGAACTGGGAAGGACAACTGAGAGGGAGGGCGAATCAGTTGTGAACCAGTTGTCAATAAATTGTAATCCACATGAAAATTATTCCAACTTAAACTTAATGTTGGTAAACCAAACTTAAGTGTCGGTAAAACAGATTAATAGTTATAGAAATATCGGTTTAACTTAATGCATAAAACAGAAAGAGAAACAACATCCATACACATGACATAGAGATTTTGACATGGAAACCCGGTAAGGGAAAAACCATGGTGGGAAACCTTACCCCCAATCAGATGATACTACTATAGATAGTAAGTGTATACAAATGGGGTCTTCACATGCAAAACGACCAACCGCCTAGAGCTCACTGCTCAATCACAAAATAGGAGTCAAATTGACTACACAATTGGATGGTTAAATCTAATGATAATGTATTGCTCAAAATATTATCTACAATATTGGATTCAGTACCGGTTTAAGCTCTGAACATCTTCATAACCTTTCCTTCAACCTTCAAATAATGTCTGCATGATTCGCACAAGGATCTGCTTATTTCCACTCTTCAATATTTGAACAAACTCATACCATGATCCTATGTCCCGATCTTCAATAAGATCTTACAATCATATATACAAAACCTAAGACCAAATGTATAGGTTGGCTCACTAAAGATATTACAATTAAAATCAATTACAAATAAGTCTTGATGCGATACAACATGTCGGCTCAATACATTTACCATAATATCCAATCAATAAAGAATCTCCATAATGCGTCATGCTGATCTGGAATAGATAACATGTACCAGTCCATAACCTAGACCCATCTGCTAGTAAAGGCAAATCTGTCAACCCAATTAGACCAATAAGTAAAACACCAAATCCAAACTTCCAATCCATGTCTTCGACATAACCAAATGATAACAAATCATCATCGCTATCGGTGAACAATATAACCTACTGGTGAACACATACCGGTGATTGTGCATAAGCCACTAACCATAATATGTCAGTTCAATCAATAAACCAATATAACCATAGTGCCAAATCAACAATGCAGACCTTGAAGAAGACAAGTGTTGACATCAATGGCAAAACCAATGCAACACATGATGAAGTCATCCATAATACCAACATAGCATGACTAAGGAAAACTTATGAGGAGACCCATGGAGACTTGGTGTAGTGGATAACAGAGCTTAGCATAGTGATGGGTCAAAGGGACCAAGGGGTGGTGGAGCTTCATATGATCCTTATTGAGTGAGACCAAGTTGTGATGAGGACAAAGACTGATGAGTAGGCACATGACACCCTTTAGAGTGAGGTCGATGAGCTCAGGAGGGACGTCAAGGTTGTGCAGACCAATGCCCTATGGTATGATGAAAGAATAAGGATCTGGTAAACTACTGAGAGGGGGGGGGGGTGAATCAGTAGATAGAAAAATGACATAAAATATTCACCAAACAAAAATCAACCTCTCAAAGAAAACTCTAAACTATCTGGTTTAAAAATTGAACTTCAAATGCAATAATACTGACAAGTTAAACCGGTTGACTGTTATAACAGACTAACAGTAAAACATCTTTGAAACTCTAAAAAAAAATTAGCTGAATCATTCAAATACTTTACTGACAATAGTAAAAGCATATTTCAGATTGCTACTGGTTAACATAACATATCAAAGTGGATATAGCAGTTAAGCAATTCAACCATAGTAAACATAACCACAAAAACATTCACCACTTGACACAATATTTTTGATGTGGAAACCCAAATGGAAAAAACCATGGTGGGGATGAATACCCACAAGTATTTTGAACTCTTCTAAAGTTCGCCCTGTTAGGAGCCAAGCCTGTTAAAGCTTTACAATGAGTCCTGTTAAGAACAGATCTTGTTAGGGACCACCTGGTTAAGGGATTGACTATAATGCCCTATTAGAAGCAATACCTTGTTAGGAGTATCCTCGGTAGAGGATTTGAAATCTAAGCTAATGGACCACCTGGTTAGAGGATTTGAATAATAATAAGCTTGTTAGAGCTTACTCGGTTAGGGGATTTGACTGTTGTAATGATTAGAAAACAACAGGGGTTTGCTGATCTATTTGAATAGCACTACACTTGCTTGTTTAGCTCCTTTTCATGTTCCTATCTTCCTTTACACATACTGCGTATACATCATCTGGTTCGGAAACCACACTCTCTTAATCTCAACTACAAATTGCCAACACAACAACAAAACAACTCATCGACCTTATAAACAAATCAATAGGTTGGTAGTACATCACAAACCTAATTCTCGTAGAGATTAAAAACAAATCGGTTCAAGTATGAACATTGGATTACATAACAATCACTGCACATCATTCAAGATATCCTTGACTGCTCCTTCATCACTGCTTTATCGAACACTCTAACTCATCACACGGTTTACATTACCTGTAATGGACTTTCTCATTCCCAAAACAAAAACTGTTATCTCTACAGGCCAAAAACCATTTGAAACTTCATCTCATACAACATGCATATGTGTCATAATCATTACCGCTCATCATTTGATCATAAACCAATACAGCCGATTCATCAAACTTCATCAGTTAGGGTTTATCATATCAATAGGTAGGGTTTACCGGTTGATCTCACTCCTCTAATAATACCGGTTTCCTTCACAAGATCACTTATCAGTAGCAAAAAACATTATTACAACATCATTACCTGTTATAATTGACATCAATGGCAACATAACATTTCATTAATGCAATCTTCATGCAAATGCCAACAAGTTCATGGCATTGAGTAGTTATTTTAGTAGTTTATCATTCATGTCAAAGAGACCATAGCCACTAGAACCATAAGAATAGGTGATTGTAAGGAACTAACCAATTAGGACTTAATTTACCCTTTTGGTCAAGTGACACATTTTCATTTCTCTAATTCTAATAGAGAACAAGATTGATGATATGATGAATAAAAAATGATCCGATCAACTACCGAGAGGGGGGAGGGGGTGAATCAATAGATAGAAAACAAGCTAAAATTTCACCAAACTTAATCCCAACTCATAAACAACTTGTTAGACTAATTGGTTTAGATACTGTACCATAAACTGTAACTACATTGTCAAGCTTACCGGTTGACTAAAATAGCAATATAATAGTTTAACGGATCTAAAACTCAGATACCTTTTAACCAAAACATCAAAACACTAATAGCTCATTTCAGATCACTTCTGGTCATCTAAAAATGTCTTAGTGGTTTTATCAGTTAAACATGTTAACCATATCAAAAACATAACCACAAAATTATTCACCACTTGACACAATGATTTTCGATGTGGAAACCCAAATGGGAAAAACCACGATGGGGATGAATACCCACAAGTATTCTGAACTCTTCTGAAATTCACCTTGTTAGGAGCCAAGCCTTGTTAGAAGTTCTACAAAAATGTCTTGTTAGGAATAGATCCGGTTAAGGACCACCCGGTTAAGGGATTGACTACAATACCCCGTTAAAGGCAATACTCTGTTAGGAGTAACCTCAGTAGAGGATTTGAAATCCAAGCTAATGGATCACCAAGCCTGTTAAAGATTACCCAGTTAGGGGATTTAAATGTTGTAATTGTTAGAGAACAACATGGTCTTGATGATTTGGTAATAGAACTGCTTTGCTTAATCAGATCCTTTTAAGCTCATATCTGCCTTCACAACATTCTTCAGACACTCCTTCTAGTTTGGCAACAATCACACTACCACACTTAACCAAAATTGCAAACACAATTACAAAACAAATCATCAACCTTATAAGAAAATATAATAGGCTGGTAACACATCACAAAACCTAAGATCTCATAGAGATTACAAACATATCGGTTCAAACATGACCATTGGATTACATAGCAATCAACTGCACATAGTTCTAGACAACCTCGATCACTCCTGGATCACTGCTTATCGAATCCTGTAACTCATCACACGGTTTCCACTTTATGCTATGCACTTACACATTCCCAAGATAAACAGTTATCTTGATGAATAATGATGAACAACAAATACCCTAACTGGTACTAAGAGGGGGGGGTGAATCAGTACATATAAAATCTTCTCTGCAACTTATTAAGTTAAAACAATGCTAACCGGTTGTCTTCATTACTGGAATTAACCATGGCAATACTGGTTAAACACAGTAAGACTTCAGACAACATAAATTGGTAAAACTGAACACTTCAAATACATTCAATACTTGATAACTACTTCACTCATAAACATATGCATGTGGTATATCAACAATACCATACCCATTAGCTTTGCATGCATAATCACTTAAACAAATAATGCTTAATCATCACATGAAAAATGCACAACTCATGACACACAATTTTTTCATGTGAAAACCCAAATGGGAAAAACCACGGTGGGGATGCATACCCACAATCTTGTTTTGAACTCTTTTGAAGCTCGCTCTGTTAGGAGCCTAGTCCGATTAAAGACTTTACAATAAAGTTTTTCCAGGGTCCAATCCTATTAAAGATCACCTGGTTAAGGGATGGCTATATACCCTGTTAAAGGTTACCTCACTAGAGGATTTAAAAAACTCAATGAACTTGAGTCACCTGGTTAGAGGATTTACAGTAAGCTTGTTAAAGCTACCCGACAAAGGGATTTTCCTTCTGTTGAAATGGCTAGAAGACAACAAGTAAAACTTTGATCTGATAATAACACTATATGCTAATGCAGATCCTTTTCAGTTCCTCTACTTTGCAATCACACTCTGTAGTTTTCACTCACTGGTCTAGCAAGTATCTCATCACTTAGATACATACACACCTTTGGCATTGATGGCATTGATGACAATACTTAGTGTAGAATTAATATTATAAACATCATAGACCAGTGCATCTAAAATATCTTCATCAGATATCTTCTCCCCTATCATATATCTTATCCCCCTTTGACAACAATGCCAAAGTGGAGGCACAAGCTTCCATACTCCACTATGCTACTCCCCCTATGGAGCAACATCCTTCAACACATTAATCCTAAAATATTTGTCACTGTAATACCTGACTGATGTGGAGCACACATCTTTAGTTTACTTCATGAAGGGGAAAAACCCCTAATTCACCTCTCAAATAGGTAAATGTAGTCTTTGGTAAGGGCTTAGTGAATATGTCTGCTAGTTGCTCCTTACTGGAAACATGTTGTAATACGACCTCTCTATTTTGAACCTTCTCTCTCAAGAAATGATACTTGAGCTCAATGTGTTTAGTTATAGCATGCAATACCAGATTCTTGGAAATATTGATTGCACTAGTATTGTCACAAAATATACTCACCGGTTCAGATATAGGTTACTTTGAAGCCATTCAGTACATGCTTCATCCAGATTGCTTGAGTGTAGTTCATAAATGCTGCCATATATTCTGCTTCAGCTATAGACTGAGAAATATAGCTATGCTTTTTGCTTGTCCAGGAGAATAGTCTTCCACCAAGAAAGAACGCTCCACCGGTTGTGCTCTTCCGGTCATCCACATTACCTACCCAATCTGCATCGATAAATACCTTGAGACTAAAATAACAATTGGATGGATACCACAATCCATAATCAACTATCCCTTTTAGGTATCTAAGAATCCTCTTGACTGCTACCAAGTGGGATTCTCTTGGACTTTTCTAAAAACGAGCTACTATGCCCACTACATGAGCAATATCTGGTCTGTTGTGCACTGCATAGTGCAACTTATCGATCATTGACTGGTACTCCTTCTCATTCACCAATGTTGAATCATCTTCCTTAGTCAGTTTACAGTCGGTCACCATCAGTGTACCAATTGGTTTGCTCTCCTCCATGCCAAAGCTCTTCAATACCTCTTTGACATACTTGGATTGGATAATAAAGATACCCTCTTTTATTTGCTGAATCTGTAGACCAATGAAGAATTTTATCTCTCCAATTAGAGACATCTCAAACTCTTTCTTCATTTCATCTGCAAAAGCATGAATCATTTCATCATCTCCTCTAAATATTATGTCATCTACAAATACTTCACAGATCAGAATCTGATCACCTTCAGATTTCAGGTATATGCTACTGTCCTCACTTGTTCTCTGAAATCCTATTTTCACAAGATTAGAGTGTAACCATTCATGCCATGCCCTTGGTGCTTGTTTTAATCCATATAGGGCCTTGTGTAATCTACACACCATGCTACTATCTTCTGATAAGGCAAACCCATCAGGTTGCTCAATATACACTTCCTCTTCTAGGATTCCATTCAAGAACATAGACTTCACATCCATCTGGTATACCTTAAATCCCTTGAATGCTGCAAATGCAAGTAGCATTTAGACACCTTCTAGTCTATCCACAGGACCAAAGGTTTCTCCATAGTCTTCTCCCTCTTCCTAAGCATATCCCTTGCATACAAGTCTTGCCTTGTTCCTCACAACTGTGCCTTCTTCATTTAGCTTATTCCTGAAGACCCATTTGGTACCTATGACATTCTTGTGTTTTGTTCTTGGTACCAAGGACCATGTTGCATTCTTTTCTATCTGGTCTATCTCCTCTTCCATTGCCTTAATCCAGTCTTCATCTATAAGTGCTTCTCTAGAAGTCTTGGGCTCCAATTCAGAAATCATGCAAGAGTTTTCTTTCACCTTTCTTCTCATGAGTATCCCTGCATCTTTATCTCCTATGATCTGCTTTGGATCATGATGTAGTTTCACACATCTAGGAATGACTCTAGCTGGTTCTGCTTGCTTCTCCTCTTCTTCTTCACTTACTTCTTCTTCTACAACTTCTACCGGTACAAGAACATTGAGGTCTTTACTTGTTTCTTTCTTAACCGGTTCCCAGAAGGCTATACCTGGTTCATCTTCCACTTTCTTGTTGTAGGTTTCCTCAGGCTCCTCAGTGGATTCATCAACCCTAACATTGATACTCTCAACAATTTTTCGAGTCCTATTATTGTAGCATTTTAGAGCTTTTCTCTTAGTGGAATATCCCATAAATATTCCTTCATCACATTTAGCATCAAACTTGCTCAGATTCTCACCTCTCTTGATGTAACACTTATTGCCAAATAATTTAAAATAACTCACAGTGGGAGTCTTCCCGGTCTAATACTCATAAGGGGTTTTATTTTTACCTTTCTTGATGAGTACCCGGTTCATAGTATAGACTGCAGTGCTCACTGCTTCTCTCCAAAAAGTGTGAGCAACCTTTCCTTGGATCAACATTATTTTGGCCGCTTCAACTACAATCCTATTATTCCTTTCTGCTATGCCATTATGTTGTGGTGTCCTTAGAGAAGACAACTACCTCTTGATACTGCTATCTTCACAGTACTTGTTGAATTCATCAGAAGTGAATTCACCTCCTTGATCAGTTCTTAGGCATTTTATCTTTTGACCACTTTCCTTCTCTACTAATGCTCTAAAGGCTTTGAACTTTCCAAACGCCTCAGACTTGTCTTTCAAGAACGTGACCCACATCATTCTTGAGAAGTCATCACTAAGAATCATGAAATATCTATCTCCCTGAATACTTCTAGTTTTCATAGGACCACACAAATCGGTATGCAAAAGATCAAGTAAGTTTTCTATTGAAAAAGACTTACCTTTGAAAGTTGAGGAAAACATCTTCCCAAGTTGACATTCTCTGCATAAATCATTCTCTGGTTTGTTTAGCAAAGGCAATCCTCTTACTGCCTTGATCTTACTAGCCTTTACAATATTATCAAAGTTCATATGACAAAGTCTCCTATGCAATATCCAACTGTCATCAAACTTTTCTATTAGACAATGACTAATCTTGGCATAAAGCTAAAACAAGTTACCTTTGGTCTCCTTACCGGTGGCAATAAGTTCACCACTTTTTCCAATTATACTATAGACTCCACCTTTGAACTCCAGAATGAGTCTTTTATCATTTAGCTGAGCAACACTCAACAGGTTATGCTTAAGACCCTCTACCCAGTAGACGTCATCCGCACTACTCTTTCCATTCAGTGAAATGGATACTTTTCCTTTTACCAAGCATGGTGCATTGTTGCCAAATCTGACAACACCTCCATCATATTCTTCTAGAGACAAAAACTTTCCCTGGTCACCACTCATGTGGTGAGAACAACCACTATCAATAATCCACTCATTAGAGTTGTCAATGCGAGAGACAAGTGCTTTCTTGTCAGACACTTCTTCATTTAAAGCTACAAACACTATGTCCTCATTCTCTTCATCCTTAGATTCTTCATCAGTAACACCTTCATCCACTGCAACAAGACAATTTCTTCTATTTCCTGCTTTATACTTTCTAAACTTCTCTAGTTTATCCTTATTGTCATTGTTAGGACAGTTAACAGCTATATGTCCTATCTTATTGCAGGAAAAACATTTTAAAGGAAGCTTACCTCTGTATTTTCCAGTGCCTTTTGGAAGTCTCTTGGCAAGAAGAGCTTCAAACTCCATCAAAATTTCTTCATCATCCATACCTCTACTTTGCATGGATTCATAATGGGTACTTACTTCTTTTCCTTTTCTGGTTGGTGCAATAGATACTCTAAAAGCTGACTCAGTCTTCTGAACACTGCCATCATAGCTATTCAACTCATATACAGTCAACTTTGCAATGATAGAGTCTAAGGATACATTGGTTTTGTCAATAGACCTTAGTTCCTGAATAGCAGCAACTCTGATTGCATAGACCGGTAACAATGATCTCAAAACTTTACTGACAACGGTGGCATCTTCAATTGTTCCACCAGTGCTCTTGATATCTCCAACAATAGTCTTGATCCTTATGCCATATTGCTGAATGGTCTCACCTTCAACCATCCTCATGTCTTCAAATTTTCCTCTAAGGCTCTCTTCCTTAGCTTGCTTGAAATGCTCATCAGCACCATAAATAGTTTCCAGTATGTCCCATACATCCTTAGGAGTGTCCTTATCTTGTACATCAATGAACTCAATATCGAACAAACTGCTAATAAGGGCTTCCATGACTTGCCCATTTTCTTGATTCTCTCTTTTTTTTTATCATCGATTAAAGTGCTAGTGGGGATTACATAGACATTCTCAACATAGCTCCAATGTTGAGCACCCAAAATATTGATATAGATCTTCATTTTGTCCTTCCATATTTTGAAGTTATCTCTATTGAACTTAGGACCTTCCCTCTTCACCATTAAGGAAGGATCTTTTACCTCAAGCGGTGAAGCTTATATCACCGAGGACCTAGAATTTCTCTGATACCAATTGATGAATAATGATGAACAACAAATACCATAAGTGGTACTAAGAGGGGGGCGGGGTGAATCAGTACAGACAAAAATTTTCCAATAACTTATTAAGTTAAAACAATGCTAACCGATTGTCTTCATTACCGAACTTAACCATGGCAATACTAGTTAAACACAGTAAGACTTCAGACAACATAAACCGGTAAAAAAGAACACTTCAAATACATTCAATACTTGATAACTACTTCAACCATAAACATATGCATGTGGTATATCAACAACACCATACCCATTAGCTCTGCATGCATAATCACTTAAACAAAGAATCCTTAATCATCACATGAAAAATGCACAACTCATGACACACAAATTTTTCACATGGAAACCCAAATGGGAAAAACCATGGTGGGGATGAATACGCCCAAGCTTGTTTTGAACTCTTTTGAAGCTCTCTCTATTAGGAGCCTAGTCCGGTTAAAGACTATACAATAAGGTTCTGCTAGGAACCGATCCTATTAAAGATCACCCAGTTAAGGGATGGCTATATACCTTGTTAAAGGTTGAAACCCTATTAAAGGTTACCTCGCTAGAGGATTTAAAGAACTCAATGAACTTGAGTCACCTAGTTAGAGGATTTATAGTAAGCTTGTTAAAGCTACTCAACAAAGGGATTTTCCTTCTGTTGAAATGGTTAGAAGACAAAAGGTAAAACTCTAATATGATAACAACACTATATGCTAAGGCAGATCCTTTTCAGTTCCTCTACTCTGCAATCACACTCTGTAGTTTTCACTCATTGGTCTAGCAAGTATCTCATCACTCAGATACATACACACCTTTTGCCAATAACAACAATATCAAAACTCATCGACCTTATAGACAATAATTAGGTCAGTAACACAAACCCTAAACCCTAAGCATCTTAGGTTTACAATTACAAGCAGTCCAGTCCTGACCATCCAAACATTTTTCATAGAATGAAATAATCTCAAACAGATCACAAGTCATTCTACATCTTCCATTCTGTACCGCACATAAAAATCAATAACCCATCACACTTTCTTCTCATACTGCTAAGAAGAATGTTCATTCCCGAGGTAGACTTTTAATGCAGTCGATCTTCACATGAAAGATCCTCAAGGAAATCCTTCACATGCACAAAACTGATGTGGCATCTCAATCTCATCCTTATTTCTTAGCTAACTCGTCACAAAATATCATCGGTTGCATCGCACAAGGTAGATTGCCAAACCGGAAACCATAAAGCTGAGACTACCAACCGGTAGTCACACTTAGTGAAACCCTGACACCGGTTCACTACATCTCTTCATACCGGTTGACCTGTACTTATTGACATCAATGACAACATACTTTGTCACCGCTTCATCATATTCCAACATATCTTCACGTGCTAAAATCACTTTGAAACTCATCATGTGCATCATGCATACATGACATAATCATCTCCGATCACCATTCGATCATAGATCATGATAACCGATTCTCCAAGCTCCATCAATTAGAGTTTTGTTTATCAACTGGTTAGGGTTACCAGTTGATCACTATGCCTGAAATACCAATACCGGTTGTAATAAAACTCCATTACCAATTACTATTGACATCAATGAAAAAACTATACTTCATCAATGCAATCTTCATGCAATGCCAACAATCTCCCCCTTTGGCATTGATGACGATACAAATATCAATACCACCTGATTGTGATGATTGAGAGTAATGCATATACATAGGTATAGGAATCCTAGTTTACATTTTTCCATGTACTCTCCTTCAACTGATCTTCATGTCTTCAGCTGGTAACTGGCTACAATTCTTCTCCCCATTAATCATACAATTCTTCTCCCCCTTTGACCGCAATGCTTGTGAAAGTAAAACATACAGTGTCACACTTCACTGTTTTGCAACTAGCTTCTCCCCCTGTGGAGTAGCTCCCCTCAACACCAATCCTTCTTCAAGATTTCCAATAGGCTCTGGGACTGATGTCTTCCACATCTACTCAATGAATTTCATGTAGGGGTACAACCCCTAGCTTACCTCTAAGACACTCAAATGTTGCCTTAGGTAGAGGTTTAGTAAAGATATCTGCAAGCTGTTGTTTAGAAGAAACATGCTCCAGTGACACATCTTTACTCTGCACTTTCTCTCTCAGAAAATGATACTTCAACTCAATATGCTTGGTTCTTGCATGTAAAACCGAGCTCTTTGAAATGTTTATTTTACTGGTGTTATCAAATAAAATATTTACTGGTTCTAAGATTTTGATCTTGAAACCTTTCAAAATGTGTTTCATCTAGATTGCTTGAGTACAATTCATATATGCCGCAACATATTCAGCTTATATGGTTGATTGGGAGATACAACTCTATTTCTTGCTGCTCCAAGACACAAGTCTGCCTCCAAGAAAAAATGCTCCTCTAGTTGTACTCTTCATGTCATCAACATTGTCTGCCCAGTCTGCATCTATATAGACTTTTAAATCAAAGTCTCCTGCATATGGATACCATAATCCATAATCAATTGCGCCTTTCAAATATCTGAATATTCTTTTAGTTGCTACCATGTGTGTCTCCTTCAGGCTCTTCTAAAATCTAGCAACTAATCCAACTGCATGAGCAATGTTCGGTCTACTATGAACAACATAATGTAGTTTCCCTATCATTGACATGTAATCCTTTTCATCCACTGATGCCGAATCATCCTCTTTTAACAGTTTACAACCTGTAACCATTGGTGTCCCAACTGGTTTACAGTCTCCCATTCCAAAAGTCTTCAATACCTCTTTCACATATTTGGACTATCTGATAAAAATACCATTCTTCATCTGTTGAATTTGCGAACCTATAAAGAATTTTATCTCTCCTATCAGAGACATCTCAAATTCACTTTTCATCACATTAACAAAGTCATCGCACATGTCATCTGTTGGTATTATGGATGTGTTGCATTGGTTTTTTCATTGATGTCAACACTTATCCTTTTGGAGATCAAAATTGTTGATTTGGCACTATGGTTATATTGGTTTACTGTCGAACCGACACATTGTGTTCACCAGCAAGGTCAGTGACTTATGTATAGTCACCGGTATATGGTTCACCGACATAGATGATAACTTGTTATCATCTAGAGATCACTTGATTATATCTAAGACATGGTTTGGATACTTGGTTTTGGTGTTTTGGTTATTGGTCTAATCGGGTTGACATATTTGTTGTTACCAATAAATTGGTCTAGATTATGGACTGGTATATGTTATCTATTCCAGATCAGCACAACACGTTATGGAGATGATTTATTGATTGGATATTGTTGTAAATGTATTGAGACGACATGTTGTATCGCACCAAGACTTATTTGTAATTGATTTAATTATAATATTCTTAGTGAGACGACCTATGCATTTGGTCTTAGGTTTTGCATAAATGTAAGATCTCATTTGTGAGTTGAAGTATGGTATTATGGTAGTGTGGTATTATTGAAGATCATAGAGAGAATCAAGAAGACATCATTTGAAGGTTCAAGGAAGGTTTGAGGTGTTTATCAAAGCTTAAACCGGTAATGAATCTAGCATTGTAGATGCAATTAGAAGCAATACATTATTCTAAGATTTAACCATTCTACTGTAGTCATTGTGACTCCCATTTGAGTAGTGTTCTCTAGGCATTTGGCCTTTTTGCATGTGTAGACCCCATTTGTATATACATACTATTTGCAGCAGTATCATCTGATTGTGGGTAAGGTTTCTCACTGTGGTTTTTCCCCTTATAGGGTATCGACATCAAAATCTTTGTGTTATGTGTTGTGGATGTTGTTTCTTTTTCTGTTTCATGCATTAAGTTTCACCGATATTGATATTAACTACTAATTTGTTAACCGACATTAAGTTTGGTTTACCAGTATTAAGTATTAGTTGAATTAATTTATAATTGGGTTGAAATTCATTGACAATTGATTCGCCCCCCCCTCTCAGTTGTCCTTCCGGTTCCTAATAATTGGTATCAAAGCTAAGTTCTCTTTCTGCCGAAGTCTAACAACTTGAGGAGATCCTATGGCAATGAACTTTTTCAAGAAGGACAATCCTAAACTTGATGGAACTAACTATGGTATATGGAAGAATAGAATGGAGACACATCTGAATTGTATTGGAAGAGATGTATGGTAAGTTACAAAGAATGGCTATGTTAGTCCTATTCCGAATCAACCTAATCCACCGACATTGGGTAAGGACTTGGAGAATGATTGCAAAGCAAGAGAAGCACTTCTGAGCGCATTATCAGATCAACAAATTATGGGATTATCAAGCCGATCTATTGCTAAAGCTATTTGGGATAAATTGGAAACATTGAATGAAGGAGATACCACTGTCAAAATTGCAAAACTAGAATGTTACTGGGTCAGGTATGTAAATTTGAAAATGGAAGAAGATGAAAGAATTTATGCTTTTATGAAAAAAGTTAATGAAATTGTTTTAGGAATACAATGTTGTGGAGGTTCCTTAAGTGAAGATGAAATTGTTTCTAAATTTTTAAGAGCTTTTCCACCAGTGTAAAAAATGAAAGTAACTGCTATTAATGAGTTGAGAACAATGCCTAATACATCAGTATTTAGAGATACCTTGGTTGGAAAACTTTCAGCATTTGAGCTTGAGGAATTTAGTGTTGTTACTGTTGGTATTTTGGTATGGTTTTGTCATTGATGTCAACACCTACTAAACACTTATCAACTCTGGCACTTTGGAGAATCAACAACATTCATCGGCAAGCAAGTGACTCATGCACAGTCACCAGTATCTAGTACACCAAAAAGATATAATGATCACCGGCACTTGAAATGATATGGAAAATACTTGGTTATGTTGAAGACATTGTGTGGACACTTTGTCTTGGAGTTTTGTTTATTGGTACATTCACATTTGCATATTTGCTATTACCGGCAAATAAGTCCAGGGTATACATCGGCAGGTTTATCTTTTCCAGATCAGTATGACACACTTTGGAGATGATTAATTATTGTTGTAAATGCATTAAGACGACATGTTCAATCGGTTATTGCATCGGATATTGTTTTGTTTGTAAAATGCTTTTATTGTAAATATCTTGTAGAGCCAACCTACTAAAATTGGTCTTAGGTTATGGTATAAATGTAAGATCTTATTTGTAAGATCAAATGTGGAATGCAAAAAAGGATTGTGTGAAGATATATGCGAGAATAAGCAGAGCTATACACGCAGACATCATTTGAAGATTGAAGGAGGGTTTTTGTGAAGACAGTCAGAACTACATCGGTACTGAATCCAGCATATGAAGATGCTATTTTGTGCAGTACATTCTTATTGGATTTAACCATCCAACTGTAGTCAGTGTGACTCCCATTTTGTGATTGAGCAGTGAGCTCTAGGCGCTTGGCCTTTCTGCATGTGCAGACCCCATTTATGTACACTTACTATTTGCAGTAGTATCATCTGATTGTGGGTAAGGTTTCCCACCATGGTTTTTCCCCTTATAGGGTTTCCACGTACAAATATTGGTGTTATGTGTTGTGGATTAATTTATCTTTATGTTTCATGCAGTAATCCTTACCAATATAGCAATTAACTATTAAATCTGTCTACCGGCATATTGAACTGGTTTACCGGTATTAAGCATTAAGTTGGTTAAGTTGTTTCAGTTTGAATTTATTTGACAACTGATTCACCCCCCCCCCCTCTCAGTTGTCTCCAGGACCTAACATTTGTATCAGAGCTTAGTCCTCTTTTGCAGAAGTTTAACCACTTGAAGAGATCCAATGTCTACTAGCTATTTCAGGAAGGATAGTCCTAAACTTGATGGAACCAATTATGGCATATGGAAAATCAGAATGGAGACACATCTAAATTGTATTGGAAAGGACATCTGGGATGTTACAAAGAATGGTTATATTGCTCCTACTCCTGGTCAGTCTAATCCACCTACCTTGGGAAAAGATGAAGAAAATGATTGCAAAGCAAGAGAAGCACTTTTGAGCGCATTATCAGATCAACAAATCATGGGACTATCAGATAGGTCTACTACTAAAGCTATTTGGGATCATTTGGAAACATTGAATGAAGGAGATTCCAAAGTCAAAATTGCAAAACTTGAAAGTTTTCGGGCCAAGTATGAACATCTGAAAATGGAAGAAGATGAAAGGATTTCTTCTTTTATGGAAAGAGTAAATGAGATTGTTTTGGGTATTAAATGTTGTGGAGGAACCTTAAGTGAGGATGAAATTGTTTCAAAAGTTTTAAGAGGATTGCCACTAGCATATAAAATGAAAGTCACTGCTATAAATGAGTTAAGAACAATGCCTAATACATCAATAACTAGGGATACATTGATTGGGAAACTTTCAGCATTTGAAATTGAAGAATTTGGTCCTGTTGCTACTATAAAGACAGATTTGGCCTTTAAAGCATCAACATCATCTGCTCCATCATTTGACAAATCTGTTTGGAAAGCCTTTTATGCACCCTTTAAATGTTTTAACTAGCAATAAGACTGGTCATATGGCTTCAAGATTCCCTGATAGACATGCTAGACTAAGAGAAGAAGCTAGAAGAACATACAAGCCTAACCCTGAATATCAGAGATACAAATTTAAGAAGAATAAAGACAAATCTTGTTACATTGCTGATGAAGGTGTGACTAATGATTCTGATGAGGATCCGATAGACAATGGATGGGTTTTTGTTGCTATAACAGAAGATCAATCAGCACCTACTGCTCAACCAGTAGAATAGGCCTTGGCAGCTAAAGTTGAAGTAAAAGGTGAATGGATCATTTATTCAGGATGCTCACATCATATGACAAGAGACAAAGGTAAATTCTTGAACTTTCAAGAATACAATGGAGGCTTAGTGAGATTTGGAGATGACAAAGCTTGTTTGATCAAAATTAAGGGTACAATATCTCTTGATGGTAAGCATAACACTGACAATGTTTACTATGTTGAAGGATTAAAGCATAATCTTTTGAGTGCTGGTCAATTAGTTGAGAAAGGATTTCAGTTACAAGTCAAAAATAGAAAATGCAAAATCATGAATAGAACTGGTTTAGAAATTGCAACCGGTAATCAAACTAGAGGTAACATCTTTCATCTGAATAACAATGAAAAGACATGCTTGATTGCTCATATTGATGAAAGTTGGCTATGGCATAAGAGACTCTATCATGTAAACTTTGATTGCATAGTGAAGATCAGTACTATTAAGGCAGTTAGAGATTTACCTAAAATTGTCAAACCTCACAATACAGTATGTAAGGAATGTCAATTTGGAAAACAAGTTAGAGCTAGTTTCAAAAGTATTCCAGAAAAATTAAATAATGCTCTTGATTTGATTCACACTGATTTATGTGGTCCAGCTAGAACTAAAAGCTTACAAGGTGATAGATATTTCATGCTAATCATTGATGACTACTCTAGAATGTATTGGGTTACTTTTCTTAGAGAAAAATCAGAAGCACTTGGAAAGTTCAAACTGTTCAAAGCAATGGTAGAAAATGAAACCGGTAAGAAAATCAAATGTCTAAGATCAGATCAAGGAGGAGAATTTACATCTAAGGAATTTAATACATTCTATGAAGCAAATGGAATTAGAAGATAGCTATCAGCACCCCAGACACCACAACAGAATGGAGTTGTTGAAAGGAAAAACAAAACTATCTTGGATGCAACAAGAAGTATGTTATCAGAAGCAAACCTACCACATGTATATTGGAGAGAGGCAGTCAGTATAGTGGTCTATACATTCAACAAAGTTCACATCAAAGGTGAAACTGGTAAGACCCCTCATGAACTATGGTTTGGTATTACTCCTACTCTTAAATATTTCAGAATTTTTGGAAGTAAATGTTATATCAGAAGAGATGAGTATATTGGGAAATTTGATCCTAGAAGTGATGAAGGAATATTTCTTGGTTATTCATCTAAAAGCAAGGCATATAGATGTTTTAACAAAAGATTGCAGAAAATTGTTGAAATTTGAAATGTAAAGATTGATGAACAATTCAAAGGAACTTCTAGGTATATAGACTCTAAACTGGCAACAGAAAGTTTGACAAATGAACCTACACTGAATCCACTGGTATAGAATGTAGATCCAGTTACCCTAGTATCATCTAAGGATTCCATAGTAATTGAGGAACAACAACAAACAAAGACACCCCGGTATGTAAGACTGAATCACTCTAAAGATCAGATAATTGGAAACAAGCACAAAGGAGTTATGACAAGAGGAAGATTGGAAAATGAAGAGGTATGTCTTATTTCTCAAATTGAACCATCATCTGTTAATGAGGCATGTGAAGATAAACACTGGATTAAAGCTATGGAAGAAGAATTAGAACAAATTGAGAAGAATAATATTTGGACATTAGTTCCTCGACCTAAAGATAAAAATGTAATTGGAACCAAATGGGTATTCAGAAAGAAACCTAATGAAGATGGTAAGGTTATCAGAAATAAAGCAAGACTAGTTTGTAAGGGATATTCTCAGAAAGAAGGAATTGATTATAATGAAACCTTTGCACCGGTAGCTAGAATAGAGGCAGTCATATTATTCTTGGCTTTTACAACACACAAGAACTAAAATTTTTATCAAATGGATATTAAATGTGCATTTTTGAATGGAGATCTTGAAGAGGAAGTCTATATTGAACAACCTGATGGATTTTCTTTGACAGATGACAAAGATATGGTTTGCAGGTTAAGAAAAGCTTTGTATGGATTGAAGCAAGCCCTAAGAGCTTGGTATGCAAGATTGGATAAGTATCTTTTGAAGATTGGTTTTTCTAAAGGAAATGCAGACAACAATTTATACTATAAAGTGACTAATGAGGACATCCTGGTTATAGAAGTATTTGTTGATGATATAATCTTTGGAGAAGATGGATTATGTAAAGAATTTTCTATTAAAATGCAACAAGAATTTGAAATGTCTATGATTGGAGAAATAAAATTCTTTATAGGATTGCAGATTTCACAGACTGATAAAGGTATATTCTTGAGTCAATCCAAGTACTTAAAAGAAATACTAAAGAAATTTGGGATGGAGAAATCTAAACCGGTAAGCACACCTATGACTACAAATGACAAACTATCACTAAGGGATGAATCTACACCTATTAATCCAACTAGATACAAATCTATGATAGGAGGTTTACTGTATTAACACAAACCAGACCTGATAATATGAATGCAGTATGTATTGTTTCAAGATTTCAAAGTAATCCTAGAGAAAATCATGAATCAACAGTAAAAAGGATTTTTCGGTACTTACAAGGCACTATAAATCTTGGATTATGGTATCCTAGAGATGAAAACTTTGAATTATGTGCATACACAGATGCAAATTGGGCAGGAGATGTGGATGATAGAAAAAGCACCACCGACAGAGCATTCTTTCTTGGAAATAGACTAGATTCTTGGTTGAGTAAGAAACAAAGTTGTACATCTTAATCAACAGCAGAATCAAAATATGTTGCAGCAATAACTAACTAGACACAGGTACTATGTCTTAAGAAAATGTTAAAAGACATAAAGATAAAATGCAAGGAACCTATTACTATCTATTGTGATAACACTGCAGAAATTGATATATCTAAAAATCCGATATTACATTCTAAAACCAAACATGTTTCTATCAAACTAAATTTTCTAAGGGAAAATGTTGAAGCAAAGGAAATAAAACTGGTTTATGTGAATACTAAAGAGCAAATTGCAGATATCTTTACTAAACCTCTACCTAAGGAGACTTTTGAATATCTCAGAGATTAGCTTGGGGTCATACCACCACCGGTAGAGACTTAGGAAGTTGATGATTGTCATCAATTGACAGAATTAATAGAGAAATCTTTATTCTGGCTTTGATGGGAAGCTACTTCTCAGGGGGAGTAGTTGGTATACTAAATTGATTGGTATTTTGTATATGAACTTGGCTTGGCAATAACTTTGGCATTTGTTGTTAAAGGGGGAGAGATTGGTATGGAAAAACACAAGGAAAACACATGTTGCTCCTAGGGGGAGAGATTGTTGTTTGAGAGAGATTATTACTCTCTATATCTGTATTTTTTATTTCTGGTTATGATCTCTATTTTGAAGATTGTTGGTTTTTGGTATTTGACATTTCAGTTTTTGGCACTTTGATGGTTTTTCCATCTTGTGTTGCCATCAATGCCAAAGGGGGAGATTGTTGGTATTTTGGTATGGTTTTGTCATTGATGTCAACACCTACTAAACACTTATCAACTCTGGCACTTTGGAGAATCAACAACATTCACTGGCAAGCAAGTGACTCATGCACAGTCACCAGTATCTGGTACACCAGCAAGATATAATGATCACCGACACTTGGAATGATATCGAAAACACTTGGTTATGTCAAAGACATTGTGTGGACACTTTGTCTTGGAGTTTTGTTTATTGGTACATTCACATTTGCATATTTGCTATTACCAGCAAATAAGTCCAGGGTATACACCGGCAAGTTTATCTTTTCCAGATCAGCATGACACGCTTTGGAGATGATTAATTATTGTTGTAAATGCATTAATCCGACATGTTCAATCGATTATTGCATCAGATATTGTTTTGTTTGTAAAATGCTTTTATTGTAAATATCTTGTAGAGCCGACCTATTAAAACTGGTCTTAGGTTATGGTATAAATGTAAGATCTTATTTGTAAGATCAAATGTGGAATGCAAAAAAGGATTGTGTGAAGGTATATGTGAGAATAAGTAGAGCTATACATGCAGACATCATTTGAAGATTGAAGGAGGGTTTTTGTGAAGACAATCAGAACTACACCGGTACTGAATCCAACATATGAAGATGCTATTTTGTGTAGTACATTCTTATTGGATTTAACCATCCAACTGTAGTCAGTGTGACTCCCATTTTGTGATTGAGCAGTGAGCTCTAGGCGCTTGGCCTTTCTGCATGTGCAGACTCCATTTATGTATACTTACTATCTGCAGTAGTATCATCTGATTATGGGTAAGGTTTCCCACCATGGTTTTTCCCCTTATAGGGTTTCCACGTACAAATATTGGTGTTATGTGTTGTGGATGACTTTGTCTTTATGTTTCATGCACTGATCCTTACCGGTATAGAAATTAACTATTAAATCTGTCTACCGACATATTGAACTGGTTTACCAGTATTAAGCATTAAGTTGGTTAAGTTGTTTTGGTTTGAATTTATTTGACAACTGATTCACCCCCCCTCTTAGTTGTCTCTGGGACCTAACAGTTACTACAATTAAGACAAATTTAGACTTCAAAGCATCATCATCTGTAGCATCATCATCATCTGACAAATCTGATTGGAAAGCACTTTATGCAAAAGAACTTGAAGATATCAAGAGGGAAAATGAAGAACTGGAAGAACTTGAAGCACTATTTGCAAGGAAGATGACTAAAGGTCCAATTGGAAGTAATTATGAAGGTAAATCACCATTTAAATGTTTTAATTGCAATAGAGTTGGTCACATAGCATCTAGATGTCCTGATAGACATGGAAGATTGAGAGAGGAGGTAAAAGAACATATAAGCCTAACCCTGAATATTAGAGATACAAATTTATGAAGAACAGAGATAAATCATATTACTATGTTGATAAAGGAGTTACAGATGATTCTGATGAAGAACTGATAGACAATGGATGGGCATTTGTTGCAATAAAAGAAGATCAACCGACACCTATTGTTCCACTAGTAGAGCAGGTCTTGGCAGCTAAAATTGAGGAAAAATATGAAAGGATGATTGATAGTGGATGTTCACATCATATGATTGATGATAAAAGTAAATTCTTATCTTTTCAAGAATATAATGGAGGTCTAGTAAGATTTGGCGATGATGAAGCTTGTTTAATCAAAGGAAAAGGCACTATATATTTGGATGGTAAGCACAATACTAACAATTTTTATTATGTTGAAGGTTTGAAGCATAATATTTTGAGTGTTGGTCAATTAGTTGAAAAGGGATTTCAGTTACAATTCAAGAATGGAAAATACAAAATCAGAAATAGAACTGGATTGGAAATTGCAACCGGTAATCATACTAAAGGTAATATCGTTCATTTGAATAACAGTGATAAGACATGTTTGATTGCACACAAAGATGAAAGTTGGTTATGGAATAAGAGACTCTATCATTTAAATTTTGATTGCATTGTAAAGATCAGTTCAACTAAGGCAATAAGGGATTTACCTAAGATTGTGAAACCTCATAATCGAGTATGTAAGGAATGTCAAATGGGAAAGCAAGCTAGAACAAATTTTAAAAGTATTTCTGAGAAATCTAATAATGTTCTTGATTTAATTCATACTGACTTGTGTGGTCTGGCAAGAACAAGAAGTCTAGAAGGAGATAGATATTTTATGCTAATTATTGATGATTATTCTAGAATGTGTTGGGTTACTTTTCTCAGGGATAAATCAGAGGCTTTGAGAAAACTCAAGTTATACAAGGCAATGGTAGAGAATGAAACTGGTAAGAAAATCAAATGTTTAAGATTTGATCAAGGAGGAGAATTTACATCTAAGGAATTTAATACATTCTGTGAAGTGAATGGAATCAAAAGACAACTATCAACACCCCAAACACCTCAGCAGAATGGAATTATGGAAAGGAAAAACAAAACTATTCTGGAAGCAGCTAGAAGCATGATATTGGAAGTAAATCTAACTCATGTGTACTGGACAGAAGCAATGAATAGAACAGTTTACACTTTCAACAAAGATCACATCAAAGGTGAAATCGGTAAGACCTATTATGAACTATGGTTTGGTAATACTCCTACTCTTAAACACTTCAGAATATTTGGAAGCAAATGCTATATTAGGAGAGATGAGTATGTTGGAAAATTTGATCCTAGAAGTGATGAAGGAATATTTCTTGGTTATTCATCTAAGAGCAAGGCATATAGATGTTTTAATAAAAGATCACAAAAGATCATTGAAAGTGCTAGAACACTTTAGAGGAAATACAAGGTCTGTAGATTCTGAACCGACAGTTGAGATGATAATAAATGAACCAATACAGATTGCACCAGTACAAAATGTGGATCCAGTCACATTGGCATCATCAGAGAATTTCACAGTCAGTGAAGAAACAACAACATGTGAATAAACCCAGGTATGTAAGACTGAATCACTCATAAAATCAGATAATTGGGAATAAGTATCAAGGTGTTATGACAAGAGGAAGACTGACAAATGAAGAGGTATGCTTGATTTCTCAAATTGAACCAGCATCTGTTATTGAATCATGTCAAGATGAACATTGGATAAAAGCAATGGAAGATGAATTAGAACAAATTGAAAAGAACAATACATGGACATTGGTTCCCTGACCTAAAGACAAAAATGTAATTGGAACTAAATGAGTATTTAGAAATACACTTAATCAAGATGGTAAGGTAATCAGGAACAAAACAAGATTAGTTTGTAAATGATATTCACAGAAAGAGGGAATTGATTATAATGAAACCTTTGCACTGGTAGCTAGAATTGAGGCAGTTAAATTATTTCTTGCATTTGCAGCTTATAAGAATTATAAAGTATATCAGATGGATGAAAAATGTGCATTTTTGAATGGTGATCTTGAAGAGGAAGTTTACATTGAATAGCTTGATGGATTTCCATTGACAAATGCTAAAGATATGGTTTGTAGATTAAGGAAAGATTTGTATGGATTGAAGAAAGCTACTAGAGCTTGGTATGCTAGATTGGACAAATATCTTTTGAAGCTTGGTTACACTAAAGGTAATGCTAACAATTGTAATACCCTAAAATTGGTCATCTAAACCATGGGCCCCTAATCTCAACAATATCACCAAGGTCCTAACCAAATGTAATTAAATCAATCTTGAGCACATTAATTAATTCTTCAATCATCAAATGTCACATGGCAAGTGAATTATTCTATATTAATTAAATATTTATTTGATTAATTGAATCATTCCAAGAATATCATTTTGATCAATTATCTTGTTTAATTTATTAAATATCCTAGCATATTTAATTAATTAATAAATTTGTCATTTAATCATGCAAAAAAAAGGAATTAATTTATTACAAAAGAGGAATTAATCACAAAGCAAGAGTTAAATTGAAAATAAAATAAAAGAATTAAATTGAGAGAGAAATCAAACATGAGATATTATTTGTTTTTCTAAATTGAGAACTTGAAATCAAAAAAGTAATTAAAAGGAATTATTAACCATTCTCTAAAATTGGAACTCAAAGCTTTTGAGAAAAAGAAGTTCAGTTGCATTGAAAAGACTCTTTTCTTGAATAAATCAAAGAATTACCTATTTTTATCACAAAGTGCATGGAATTAATTAATTCTTATTTCCAATGCAACTAGAACTTCTTATCTGAATGCATTTCAGTTAAACTATAATTGGAATCTATCTCAAGGTTTATTGAACCTGATTTCTGAATTATTTCAATTAATTCTAAATTGTGCTTTTTCTTGATCTCTCTTGTGAATTTCTATAAATTCAGCCTTCAACTCTCATTCAAATCACCCCAGAGATACTTGAGAAACACGTTGGAGATTATTATTATGCTGATTTTTCTCTAGAGTCATTGAATATATTGTGCTTGCTTTTTTGAGATTATTTGCATCTTAGTTTAGCTTTTTGCATATTTAGTTTATTCATTATTACTTGAATCCATATTGCTTGAATTATTCATCCATCTTGCATCCATATAGTTTAATCTCATGCTCATATAGATTAAATCCTTCATCTTGGTGTAGTCTAGCCACTAGTATTGCTTATATAAATTTGAGAGCAATCTTATACTCACATCTTTTAGAAGGCAATTACTCAATTTGTTATGGTTTATTATTTATTGATTATTGATTTACTAACCATACATGTAATGAATTAATTGAAGTGTTGTGCTTGTAGCTATCAAACTTCTTTTCACTTTTTCACACACGTATTTTTGGCACCCACTGTGGGGTAGAAGACTACTTTTTTTCGGCCTCCAAGACTAACTGTTTATTTTTATTTTTTTTTGGATTTTTGACTTTTTGGATTTTCGTCCGTATAGTTTCTGCGAATTGTCGTACGACATTTCCCATACACCCGAATGACAAACTGCAGGTGTCATACGATCTAGTATGGTTTATCATACAGTTTGGTAAAAATTGTCATATGATTCTATATTTTCCTGGTTAAAAAGAAAATTTCATTCTTCCGATTTTCTGTCCAAATTGATTATACTGACATTGAGCCTGGCGGGTTATCTGTTTATCTGAGAAATTTTCACAGCCTAATTAGTTTTTGCAGAATGCTTGTCGAAGAATATGCTTGTCACACAAAGACTATATGATTACTAATCCATTGTCTTTGCATGTTGCCTGAGAAGAATCGACCAAACATGGTGTATTCTTTAAATTCATTTTTAGGCACCTAACTTGCTATCTGGTTAAAGAAAAAAATTGTATTTCATGTTTTAAGTAAATTCTGAGAGGTAGGAGAGTATGCTCTTGTCCGTATAGACAATCAGAAATCCAAACCCTTGAGGCATTTTCTTTAAGTTTGAGATTTGTACATCTTTAGCGGGCCTGCCCTCTCGAGGAGCTAATAACTTAAATCCATTAAGTCAGTGAGAGAGGAATGACCCAAGTGGGAATGGCTAAACACCAAGTACTCCATGTTAGGAATCCCACAGATACTGAGAGGGGGGGGTGAATCAGTATCTAACCGGTGAGTAGAATTTCTTGAATTAAAACATGCAGAACATATTATAACAATGTACCGGTATGCAAGAAATAATGCAATAAATAGAATTAAGAACATCCACATGAAAAGCAAACCATAACACAAGGTTTTAATGAGGAAACCTGATGTGGGAAAAACCTCGGTGGGATTTGTGACGCACAATATTCACTCACTAGCCAATAAGAGAATATTACTTACAATAGGGGCCTGCACTTGCAGGAAGGCCAACTGCCTAGAGCTCACTGCTCAATGGGAAGTCTCACTAACTTACAATGAGGATTATACAAATCCAATATCTTGTACTGCTTTACAATAGCATCTATAATGCCTGATCTAGTACCGGTTGCTGCTCTGCTTCTTACATAGCCTATATTTCGCATAATAGGTCTGCCTAATATTTTTCCTTAATGCTTCCTCACTCTTTTTAAAATGTCTACAATGATCTCTTTTATATATACGAGTCATTTTACAATATGCCAAGTCGTCTTACAAAGTTTTTACAATAATAAACAAAATATAATATAACAAAATCCTGTCGGCCTCTGTGCCGATATACTTCTTTTCTTTGTGCCAGTGTCGGTGTCCTGAGTGCTAGTGTAGAGTGTGATCTGCTGATGCCGGTATAATGTTTTTACCGGTGCCATAGGATTGCAAGGTTGCCATCAATGACAAAACCTTCAATCACATACAATGTCTCATTGGAGTGTGCATATGCCAACACTCCAACCCACTATAAAATAAACGTTATTTGATGAAAATCAAGTCAATGATAGTGCTTGGGAATAGCTCTCCTCTGTACCTTCAAGTCTATTAAGCCTTGGTTTTCAAGGCTGGGAGACCTCTTAATTGAGTTTATACCTCGACGCACCGAACACACCCCTTACTAGTTCCAATTCAAATTAGAAGCTACCCGATTCACCTTCGAAAGGGGGGATAATCTTTTTGCAAGAGAGATAGTAACTCTCCCAAGATACTTGTCATTTCGTGCCCCCATTAGTGTTTGGAGTCGGCTAATACGACGTTGAGAATCTATTGCATGAGATTCAGCGGCTGTATTCTAATTAGCTATTGGGTGTGTACCCGAGTCTACAAGCGAAGGTTTTCTTCTCTCACCAAATTCCGTAGGGTTTGCATGCTGTGATTGGAGTTATTATTTATATTACATGTTTTCTATGTTTTCATCCCTGAAACTAAAACTGAAATACCAAAACTGGAGAAAACAAGAAACAAATCAGTGATCAAAAACTCTATCCAAAACTAGTCTATCCCAGTTGAAACTCTGTCCAAAACTAGTCTATCCCAGTCAAAACTCTGTCCAAAACTAGTCTATCCCAGTCGAAAATCTATCCAAAACTAGTCTATCCTAGTCAAAAATTTGTCCAAAAATAGTCTATCCTAGTCGAAACTCTGTCCAAAACTAGTCTATCCTAGTCAAAACTCTGTCTGTGTCACAAAATAGTATACCTTAGCTGTCAAAAACTCAGGCCACCTTGAAAATGCTCATCATCAATCAGCGATCAAAACTCAGTCCATCTCAAATCTAGTCATACTCAGTCATTAAAAACTTAGAATTTTGCCTCAATCCATTAAATAGTCATACGAGTCTTCTTATTTATCTTCTTGGTTCATATTCGGTGTCGTACGATTTTGTATCAGTCCTAACAGTCTGTCATTTCATCTTCAATCCTATGTCATATGAATCCTTATTGTTTGTCATCCACTTCTGAGAATTGTCGTCTGAGCTTTACTCATGTGTCTTATGATAAAAAATTACATTGAACAGTCTATCGTTCTAGACATACCCAACTATCGTATGGTACTAGGCAACAACTCATACGAAACACTGCTGTTGTCGTCCTGAAACTATTGAATTGTCATCTGGTCCTGCGAAACCTGTCGTATGAATATCTGATTTTGTCAGTCCAAAGCAATCAAAATTGCTTAAAACAGTCTACAACGAGCATAAAACTAGTTATCATCATCTTGAGCATAAACAGATCAAAACAATGTACCTCTGTCATTTGTGTTTCAACTAGTTCAATCAACTACATATCAAACCTAAGTCACTTAGATAAACATCTTATATAGGATAGATCTTTCCTGAAACTAGACTGAGTCTTAGTCACTTCTCTCGGATCAACTTAGATAAATGTCTTATATAGGATAGATCGTTCATGAAACCAAACTGAATCTTAGTTGCTTCTCTCAAACAATACATTAACTGAATAACTAGCTCTGAATTTGATCTTGACTTCTGCATCACAAACAACTTTAGGTCACACCAATCAATAAAAAATGCCTATTCAAACCAAGATTTCTCATAAGAAAGATGCCAAAGGCAAAGGGCGACCCTTTTCATATAAAGATAATCCATTTTACGAAGAGGATCCCCTGATTGATAAACCTTCATCATCAGAGATACTAGTTTATGATGAACCTTTATCTCCCACTATACCTAGAACAAAACAAAATGATGAAGACAACCTCAGTATTCATGAAACCGATAATGATTCCTCATCAAGTGAAGCTGAAGATTCTGAACCTCCAGAAAAAAGATATTCATAAATGTCAAAAGGATAAAGATTTCCAAAAAATGATGAAGGCTATCATGGCTAGAGAAAAAGAAGAATATTTTCTTGAACTAGCAAAATAAGGCGCCAAACTTCCTAATGGATATGACATTCAGAATCTTATCATTAAAAAGGAAGAATCACCTATAATAATGGTCCACAGACAATTACAAGCTTTACGGACTGAGATCACAAAACTGAAAAACAAGGATAAACCCCCAAAACAATATTCTCTGGAGACAATATGCTCATTTCCATTTGACAAAAACCTATACATGCCTCCATTCCCTTCACAATTTAAGATTCCAAAATTTGACAAATATGATGGTACCTCAGATCCTCAAGATCATGTTAGAGAATTTTGTGGTACCTGCATGGAGTTCATGCATGATCAAACGTATCTCATGCACCTTTTTCCGAGGATTTTGGGAGGACAAGCTATGGAATGGTTCCTTAGTCTACCTAAGGGGATAAATTTTTTTGAAGAACTAATCCAACTGTTTTTACAACAATACTCCTACAACATTCGACATCCTATTACTATGATCGAACTTTGCAATACCAAACAAAAAATAGGGGAGCCTTTTCTCACTTTCCTCCAACGTTGGAGAAAGATGTTCTCTAGGTATTCATGACCTATCCCAGATGCTAAAAAAATGGATATATTCATCAACAATCTGATCCCTGAATTGAAATATAGTATCCAAATGCAAGTGCACCCATCATTTAACAAAATGGTAGATAATGCTATCCGAATGGAAGACGTGCTTATAAAGAAAGGAGATATCACGCCTTGGAAAGAAACACAACCAAGATCTAGCTCTAAAGAGAAGAACAAGTATTGGAAGTATGGCAAAGACAACAGTAAGAACATTGTTAATGATGGAGTAGTAGACACTGTTAAAACCAACTCAAAGCCCACGATATTCAACTTGGCTAGTGGCACACAAGCACTCAAAGTAACTAAAACCGCAACAGGAAAATCCTCCAAAGAAAGTAAAAGAGTGGTTCAAAGAGAAACCTTGGCTTTCGAAACCTAGATGTGAATTCACTCCTCTGGAAAAATCATACGAATCCGCTTTCAAAACTCTATTGGCAAAAAACCTAATAACGTTACTAGATAATTATAGGCCATATGATTTGGAAGTCAAACCAAAATGGTGGAGAGAAAATGAATACTACAACTACCATCGGAATAAAGGTCATAACACAAAAAACTACATGAAGCTCAAGCATGAGATTCAAGATCTCATAGACGCTGGTAAAATTGTTGTCGGGAATCACCTGACAAATGCTGATCATAAAGCTTTTAAGGACCCCTTCCCTGTTTATAAACAAGGTGATTCCTCAATGACCAAAGGAGGTGCCAAAGTAAATTATACTTATACCAACAATGACAATGTCATCAACATGATTGAGCCTTCCCAATCTGAATATTGTAATGTGATCATAATCCAAGATAAACAAAATGAATCATGATATGCAAAGGCTATGACCCGTTCTCAAAAGAAAGTAACTCTCCAAGGAGCTAGTTCTTCAACTTCTGCTCAAACAATGTCAAACCTACCAGCCTCGTCAAACAAACAAAAAGAATCAACATTTGATAAATTTAAAAGGCTAACTTCATCATCATCCTCTGGATATAGCGTTGTTGAATAGTTGAAAAAGACAAATGCTCAAATTTCCATCTTTGAATTACTAAAAATCTCTTCTGCTCACAAAAAAATCTTGGACAACGCCTTGCTCACCACTAATGTTTGAAAAGAATTAGATATCGATCGGTTTCAATCTATGGTGGCTCATCTGACTTCACCTCACTATCTAACCTTCTCTGAAGAAGATGAAAACTCGCTAAATCATCCACATAACCAGCCATTGCACATTGAAGTCATGATCCATAAACATAGAGTCAAGCGTGTTTTGATAGATGGAGGCACGGGGTAGAATATATGTACTTACAGTCTACTTACACAACTAGGATTTCTAAAAATGTCATTGATCCGGTCAAGAAAATAACAATTAAAGCCTATGATGAAGAGGAAAGGACCTCTAAAGGTCTGGTATCATTACCAATCAGGGTGGGACCTGTAGAAAGAGATGTCATTTTCCAGGTACTTGATCTTCCTCTGTCATACAATATCTTACTGAGCAGGCCATGGATTCATGAAATGAAGGCAATTCCATCTACATACCATCAATGCTTAAAATTTCCTTATAACAGAGTTGAGGTCAGTATTCTTGCTGATACAAATGTCCCCTGTAATGCATTAACAAAAGGTGCTGATACCTTTGTGCCTCATAATAGAGAAGCCTCTACAAATGAAAGTTCAGAAGCCTTGATGAAAGACTTGGAAAAGAAATTGAAAATTACCAATACTAGCATGGATGGATACAAGATAGAACCAGCACTTTCATTAGTCTCTCTTCCTCCATCACCGAAACAGTTGGGAAAACCATCAGAGGCTATGAAAATATAGACTTCAACTCCGAATATCATATATGATGGTCTTTTTGTATAATCTTCTACTTCCCTGACAGATGAAATAGAAGAGGATGTTGTTCTAAAATGACTTTTTAAGGAAGATAATGAAAACAAAGAAGCATGACATTGTGAGATTTACTCAACACAATATGGTCCAGGCTACAAAATGATTCAATGCATTGGATATTTAGGTACTAGTCCTCTGGGCAAACATCAAGAGGGTATTATTGAACCCATTCAGCTACAAATAAAATCAACAAATGATAAGGCTAGACTGGGGTACAATCCAAAAGAGACATCAGACCAAAAACATGCTTCCAAGTCTAAGTGGCAGAAAAGGATATCGCCTTCAACATTATAGAAAACAAACACTCAACAAACTCAAGCAGAGTGTTAAAAGAAAAAGAGGAACCAGCAATCAAGAAAGAAGAAACAATCAACACTCAATCTCCAATGGTGTCAGCTAGAACAATACAAGGAGTTGAAGTCCCAAAGGATATAAGAGACGAAGTAGAAAGAATCAGAGAATTGTTTGCACCATTGAAAGTTCTAGTCACATACATTGGTAGGCAACAAGTAGACGATTTAGAGACTGGCTCAAATGAGTATGAATGGGTTCCAGACCACCTCTCAGATACATCTAGTATAGAAACTCCAAAAGAGTCTAGCGGTATCACATATGATACTCAAGAGCTGATGCGCTTAAAGATAGAAAAGGAGATATAGGAAATCAGACTAAAAATACAAGAAGACTATGAACAAGGGCTGAAGAAAGGTAGAATACCAGAAAGTTTTTCATCTATTATATACCCCTCTAACAAGTCAGAACAGATCAGGTATGAGATTACACAAGAAGAATTGGAAGCTACAGAAGCAGAACCGGTCATCAGTCCAGAGGAAGCTAAATGGAGTAGACGATAGGGAGTCACAGAACCATCAAGATCATGTCAAAAGGTGTGTCAGATACAAATGCCAAATGAGCCAAATCTTGAAGGAACTTGCAACATTAAAGATGTATGTGTTGATACCATACATACATTTACTCAACCACTTGAAGAAGACTTAGAAACTTCATCCAATGACTCTGAGGACTCTGACAATAGTCCTGTTTATGACAATATCTACTCAACATCAAACTTTGAATCCTCTGATATAAATGGCAAGAATTTGTCTATTGATCTTATTATTGTCGAACCTTGATATGAAGTCTAGCTTGGCATAGAGAACGATGCCACAAGTAGGTCTATTGGAATAGGTCAACTAAATATTAACGTGCACTTTAATAATCATATTTTGACTTTTCCTGGTCTCGAGACATTTACGCAAGGTATCCTTCCAGAACTCGACTTTTCGATCTGCAGTTGTGATGACAATACTGTGAACTCCCTCGAACCTGTCCACACTCTATCCTTGGTACATCCTAAATTAATTGACTGTAGTCTACAAGACCAACCCATGAATGCACCTACTACTTTGCCAATGACTACACACTAGCCTATTACCTAAATGTAGTTGAACCCATGTACTCTTTCACTAGCAAACAGAGTGAAAACATGACTGAAATAGATATCAAGTATCTTAGTCGCAAAAATCAAAAAAATAAAAATAAAAGATCTGATGGCGAAAACCACATTGTGGCGGTGTTAGAATCTAAAAAAGAGAAAATAAAGGACGTACCTAAGGGTGAAAACCTCTCTGAGGAACTTGAAGGTGAGATACTTGATATACTACCAAGTCACTTCAAGAGAGATCTTCTATATTGATTGAGCCAACTCAGCCAGTGAACATTGGGAGTCAAGAGACACCACACATCATTCCTGTAGCTCAATCATTGTCAGCAGAAGAATTGAAAGATTTCACTCATCTCTTTTTAGAAAAGAAGATCAATTTTGTAGGGACATACTCTGATATGCTAGGCCTCGATCCTGATCTTATCATGCACCATCTTTCTATCACACCAGGAGTTAAACCAGTCAAGCAAAAACTTCGTAAGATGCACCCTCATGTGGCACTACTAGTCAAAGTTGAGCTAGAAAAACTGCTAAAAGATGGATTTATCAGAGCTATAGACTATGCGAAATAGATTTCAAACATAGTAACTATGTCAAAGGCAGACAAATCTATTAGGGTTTGCACATACTTCAGAGATCTCAACAAAGCTTGTCCAAAGGATGACTTTCCATTGCCAAACATTGATATGATAGTTGATATGACTGCTGGGCATGAGATGTACTCACTAATGGACAGATTCTCTAGTTATAATCAGATCAAAATAGTTCCTGGAGATCAAGAAAAGACAACTTTCACCTGTGCATGGGGAACCTTTTGTTGGAATGTCATGCCATTTAGGCTGAAGAACATAGGAGCAACTTACCAAAGAGCGGTAACTAATATCTTTCATGACATGATGCATAAGAATATGGAAGATTATGTTGATGACACTTTAGTAAAGACTATGAAAAGATCCATGCATATTCAAGAGCTAGGCCCTATACTAGATGGAATGGAAAAATTCAAACTCTGGCTAAATCCAAAAAAGTGTGCATTCAGAGTGACATCTGGTAAACTAATTGGCTACATCATTTGAAAGAAGGGAATCGAGGTTGATCTTGAGAAGGTCCAAGCTATAATGGAAATGCCACCTCCGAAGAACATCAGTCAAATGAGAAGTTTACAGGGACGTCTCCAATCAATTAGACACTTCATTTCTCAGCTGGCAGAAAAAGCTCAACCTTTCACAAAATTATTGAGGAAAGGAGTAATATATAACTAGGATCAAGAATGTGAACATCACCTTCAGTAGATCAAAGAGTACCTATCCAATCCACCAATACTGATGCCACCAATTCAGGGAAAACCATTGATCTTATACATATCAACCACTAATTCATCATTGAGGGCACTTCTGGAATAACAAGATGAAAATAAAAAAGAGAGATATATATTACATCAGCAGAACATTGGTGTCTTATGAAATGAACTACACTATACTAGAAAAAGCATGCTTGGAATTAGTCTTTGCATCACAACAATTGAGACACTACATGCTGGCACATTCCATCAAGCTAGTAGCTAAGATTGATCCGCTCAAGTATCTTCTCAACAAAGCAACACTCACTGGAAGATTGGAAAAATGGGACATGGTACTTATAGAGTTTGATATTGAATATGTGGAACACAAAGCCATCAAAGGATAGGTAATTGTAGATCAACTCGCTGAAGTTCCACTTGAAGACACTCAACCGCTGCATATAGAATTTCCAGACGAATCAATAATGCACCCTACTCAACAATCCTGGAAGATGTTCTTTGATGGATCTTTCACCCAAAATGGTTCCAGTGCTAGAATACTATTTATCACTCCTTAAAAATATTCAATCCCGAAGGCTTACAAGATTCTTTTCCCTTGCACAAATAATATTGCAAAGTATGAAGCTTTGGTAAACAAGATCAAGCTAGCTATTGAATGGAAGCTTCTGGAGTTACATGTCTATGGAGATTCTCAACTAATTATCAATCAAATCAATGATACATATCAGACTCGAGATGAGAAATTGATGCCTTATAATAGAATGGTTGATGATCTCAAGAAGTATTTTACTTTTGTATCATTCCAACAGATTCCCAGATCAGCAAACAAAGCAACAGATACTATGGCCACTTTGGTGTCTATACCTGAGTTATAGGAATCTAATTTTCACTTTGAATTCCTGGTGGAAGAGTTACATTACCTTGCCTATGATTCTCTTGAGTCCCAGATAGTCTATTCTATTATTGGACATGACTCATCTCGATATAACCACATTTACGCTTGTTTGCGTGACCAAATTATCCCATAAAATCTTACCCATAATGAGAAAATAAACCTAATCTGAAACGCTTCATGGTACGTCATCATTGATAGCGATTTGTTTAGGGGAGGTTTGGATGGTACATTGCTTAGGTGTCTAGAAACTGAAGAGTCTAAACTTGCATTATCAGAATTTCATGAAGGTATTTGTGGATCTCATTCGAATGGTCTTACTTTAGCTCGGAAACTACTCAGGGTTGGCTACTACTAGCTAGACATGGAGAAGGTGCTATAAAGTTTTCTAAATCTTGTGAGAAGTTTCAGGTACATGGAAATATCATACATGCTCCAGCAAAGGATCTCATACCCTTCATCACACATTGGCCTTTTCAGCAATGGGTCTTTGATCTCATTGGTCAGATCTATCCTGCATCATCCAACGAACATAAGTTTATCATAGCTTCCACTGAGTACTTCACTAAGTGGGTAGAAGTGGTTCCGCTCATCAAAGCAACCGGTAAACAAGTAGGTCTGTTCATTGTAAACCATATCATTTGTAGGTATGGGATACCTTCGTCCATCATGAATGATAACAGAGGACAATTCAAGAATAAAGATCTGGATGAGCTCTGTGAGAAATTCAAAATTAAACAACACTAGTCATCTGTATATTACCCTCAAGGTAATAGACAAGTTGAGGCATCTAATAGAAACCTATTGACTATCTTACACATAACAATAAACAAATCTGAGAAAGATTGGCACCTGCAGCTCAATCCTGCATTATGGGCTTACAGAACAAGTATCGGAACACCTACTGGGGCTACACCTTTCTCTTCGGTGTATGGGTCCAAAGAAGTATTACCTATTGAAGTAGAACTACCATCTCTAAGAGTTTGTTTGCAAGGTCTTGTTACTGATGAAGACTATAGGATATCTAGATTGCAAGAACTCGAATTGCTAGATGAACATCGGCAAGTGGCGTTTGATCATCTCAGAGTGTATCAAAAGAGAATCCCAAAGGATATAAAAAGAAGGTTCGACAATGAGAATTTTAGGTTGGTGACCTAGTTCTGAGAGAAAATCCTAAAAATCAATAGTTTCAAGACAACAAAGGGAAGTTTGAACCCAACTGGTTGGGTCCCTACATCGTTACTGCAGTATTTGGCTCTGGTGCCTATCAGCTCTCAACATCAGAAGGAGAACAACTCTGTGAACCGATTAACACCATCCATTTGAAGAAATTCTTCACTTAGCATTCTCTACTCCAGCAACCTGTACAACTGAAAAAGTCCTAAAAAAAAGTCATAAAAAGTCCTGAAAAAAAAAAGAAAAACAATGCCTTGGTGAAAACCTAGTAAACAGGCACCTTGGTAAAAAAAAAAAGAATCTCTACCAAGTAGGTGAAAACTTGGCAAACAGACACCTCTTGTACTCAATGCTCAATCTATCCACACAACGTTGGCATTTCCCACTTTCATACATCTTTATTATCGCTTGTACATATATTTCAATCATATTTGTGACATTCTGGTTCATTAGAACCCCCATGTCTTGAAACTGATTAATGTCCTAGTCTTAGGGTAATCGACTGAGCAATTTATGTGTCCTAAGAAATATCAACCAAGTCATCTTTCCATTAGTGAAACCTGGTTGTCCACTCTGAGTCAGTCACCTGTCTCCTAACTACCAAAGAGTTTTATCACTGAGTACACAAGCAAAACAACATAACAGAAAAGAATCACTAAACAGTTTGAGCTATGCATGAAATTTTTTCTTTGTATGTTGTCTTTTATATTGCTTTTCAAATATTATCCCTCTGAGTAACTCGAGGAAGTCTATCTTGACTAAAAGAAGCAAGGATTGGGGGCATAATATTTTCTTTGTTTTTTGCTTGTAGGAATGATTTCGATGATCTGGAAACATCTTATTTTGTAGCCTTCACATTAAGATGAAATCACCACACATACCTCGACTCCGCTTATTTGTATGCTACAAGGAGGTTCCCATCATTTCTTTTTCTGTTTTGAGGGAATTTCTTTATCATGCAATCTGGGTCCCTACGTAATTTGTCCAAGGATATGAACAAAAAAAGGGTCATTGCAGACAAGATAATTAATATTGCACATGAAAAGAAAAGAACTCTAATCTGCCTGCTATGTTTGTTATGCTCAGTGATGAAACTTAAGCATTTTAAATCCAGTGAATAGGTTTAGGTCGCATCTCATTTTGCATTTCATTCTGTATTTTGTGAATTTAGAGTGATTTCGGTATGGTAATAATCTCTTTATCTTCTGAATGAGAGTTGGATGCATCATCATTTCTTAGCTAAGCAGTCTCTTTTTCATCATTTCTCCGATCGAGTACTTGTGTATTGAGATGTTAGCTGCATACATAAGCATCTTATATAGATTCATACATTTCATTATCACTCATTCGCATTCATCTTATTGCATAGAAAAAAGCAAATATAAAAAATTGCATTACTCATTACTCATTTTCATCATTTATTTGCATATGAAAAGAAACAAAAACAAACATTCATATTCATTTGCATTTCCATACATCCATACTGAAAAAAAAATGCATAAATATAGAATAAAGCATATAGAAGACATCTCATAATCGATTGACACAAGTACTATGAAGTCCAATCAGATCTCATATATATATAATCATCAATGTCTCAGGGTACAAATAATGTCAACTGACATGGACAAACTCCCATCAGAGCAAGAATCGTAAGGGCTACAAAATATGGGTGTGTCTACAAAAAATATCAGAGCTACAAAAAGAATATCTAGCTCTCGGTCTCTCCCTCATTTCCTGGTGGACGAGGTGGAGCCTGCTGGCCCAGATCCTGACGAAGTGCTTGATCTCCCTTAGATCGAGCCATATACTGAGAATACGGTACAACCTGCTGCGCTACTGGAACTGCTACGCTGTAAGCTGCAACATAATAAGCTACTTGACTCATTTGTTGAAGTACCTCCTGCCGTAAAGCATCTATCTCTACCCTCCTCTCTTCTCTCATCTCTGAGACTTGACGATCTCTCTCTGCTCTAAGCTCTGCTAGCTGTTGGTCTCGCTCCATGAGATGTGTTTGTGCCACTATCAGTTGTGACTGTAAACTCGCTAGGCGTGCTATCATCGACCACGCTATGTCAGCCCCCTCATCTCTCGCAGGATCTCTGACTCCATCTCCACCTCTGGCTCCACATTACTCCTTCCATCTCTACCTAATGTGTCTCGGAGCTACTTGATCATCCTCACCTCCACCCTTAGGTACCCTAGCTCCACTTAGTCTAATGCCAACAGCCCCTAAGGATCCACCCTCTCCTCTCTGCTGCTGCCTACCACCAGCTGGTACCCTGCTGCTGCTAGCACCAGGATCGCCACCTGCCCACCTCGAAGCCTTGGCTCTCTATCCCTATCCCTGTCCCTGCACGAGGGCATCATCCTCAACCTCCTCTATACGAGGTGCCTTCTCCGTTGGATCTGTAAATCTCGAGAATGGATGCTATTGAAACCAATCCCTATATTGGGGCAATACCCTCATATCTGCAACATCATCCATATAGTCCCATCTGAGTCATTGTAACCCAGTCAGCTACTGCATGCCTAAGGCGTATGATAGCCTAGGCCCCCATCCCTACCTCTTTGCATCTCCATAATGCGTATATGCAGTAAACTCCTATGAGATCCCCTGAGGTCTACCATACTGCCTCATCACTCGAGTAACAACAAACCGCTTGACAACTATCTATGATCTGCCTATGAGAGGTCATGTAATGAAGAGGTCTCTGCGTATAACTCTCCAACCATCCTAAGGCTCCAGACCCCTATATGGTGTCCATATCACGACTATCAAGTCATCCAACTATCATCTCCAATAATCTATCTTATCCAGATGGAGCTGAGTAACATAACCTGCATATCTATAAATAATGGGCTGACCAGGATCCCTACCCTCATCGACAATTGGCCTGCAAACTGGGAGATGCTCCCAAGCCCATAATTGTAAAATAAAAACTCCTACAATCATACTCTTCCCCTCTTGGTAGATGATCTCATGCATCTCATGATACATGTATGCCAGAATACACAAAACCCCATCCTAATATCTAGGGGTGCTCAATAAGTCTGTCCAACATCCTACCCCATCAACACAAAAACCCCTATTGTCCCCTATCCGGCATCAGAAAGAAGCCAATAAAACCTGCCAAGATGCAAGCCAATGGAAAGTCCTCATTGTACCTAGTCATCATCACGTCCCAACTAATAGAACATGTCAGAATATCAGGATCCCTGAAAACTTGTCTAACAACTAGTAACCCAGGAAGATGCGCTGCATCATAAACAACCTTTCCTCTAGCAAAAAAGGATACAGAGAATCCTATATATGTCCTCGGGAGTGATCGTCATCTCCCCAATTGGAAAATGGAACGTGTTATGATCTGAATGAAACCTCTCAACTAATGTCATGAGCATACCGTGATTCACATGGATATCAGGCAACTGCTAAAGGTGAGTCAATCCGCACAAATCAATATGTGCCTGATCAATATCAGATAACCCGTGAACTAATGTCATGGTCGGTGGATATACACATTGGAATAACACATGAGGCAATTGAACCTACAAAAAAATCAAACAATAGACCATCAAGAAACATTTCAAATTAGCCTATAAGAGAAGCAAAACATCAAGCAAATCCAACTACATCAACTGCAAAATCAAAATTTCAAGTTTGCACCTTTAAAAATGCTCACTGTTTTTTAAACGACATAACACAGAGTAAGTAGAAACTCGTACAAGTCAGGAATATGCTTAATACGACAAAAGACTTTGATACGACACAATATTAGCTTTAGGACGACAAAATGGGCTATTTTGAAGGTTCTTGTATGACATAAGGGTAGGCATAGTACAACAAAACTAGTGGACTTAAATGATAAAAAAAACTTAATCATTTTGTCGTACGAGACAGGATCCTGTCTTGCACAACAAAACAAAAATGTCTGACTTCAACTTGCCAAAAGTTAAAAAATTCAACAAAAAAATTCAAAATTGAAATGATTAACAGGCTTAAGATCGATCACTTACTATTGGCTCATAGTTCTGAGGTCGATTATGTCATCTCTGGTGCTCGAATCGATGCTCCTGGATGGGAACCACCATTTTCTTTGCAAAAGGCTTTTTGAATTTTCAAACTTGGGAGGGTTAAAATGATTTGAAAATGACACTTTTACCCCATATATAGTCAAAACTCTAATTTTTCAACTTGCTCCGATGGACATGAAAATTGTACCCTTAGCTAATTTGCCCATTCTGATTCCATTATCGGGATCAAAATCGAAATACGAGATCATTTTCCTAGTCAATTTTATAATTTGGACCACTTAGCACTTTTTCATTAGATGTTCATTCTCGCTTCAATTTGCGCTCATCAATCAACGTTGAATCTAAATTCAATTCTACATATCAGCTTTGCGCTCAATTTCTCATCAATCAATGCTAAATTTTTAAAAATTCCTCTGAATCAATTTGTGCTCAAATAATTATCATTGATAAACAATTGTCTAATCATCATGTACCCTCGCTATCTTTCAATTTTGCTCCCGAGGGGGCATACTCATGACCTCATGACCTCACATCTTCAAAGTCGAGAAAATTTTTAAATCTTCATCAAAGTCGAGAAAAAAATCTTTTTCAACTAAAGAAAATCAAATTCTTATTGCTAAGGGGCATCTCAGCTTCATCACTTCACATCAAGTTGAGATCTCTCGATCATCCAAATCGAATCAATCACTAGGGCCATATCAGTTTCATCGCTTTTCATCAAGCTGATTATTTGTTTAAACTCAATCAAGGGTTTAAAGAGTATCTTTGATCACACACTCAATCTAAGCAGGTGTTCAGTTTCATTGCATCAAATCAAGCTGGACATTTTATCTTTGTTCATCATGTCTTGATCTATCAAGTTCAAGATCGATTTTATCTTCGCTCACTATGTCTAGTTCAATCAAGTTTTAGATCAGTAAGATCCGCTCCTTGATCAATCAAGTTCAAGTTTGGTATATTTTCTCTCTATCATTCCTAGTTCAATCAAGTTTGGGATCGGTATCGCTTTAATTAACTCTGTTCAGCTTCATCGCTTCAAATCAAGTTAAACACCTTGCTCTTCATCCGGCTCATGATCAATCAAGTTCAGAATTGGCATCTCCTAGACATCAACTATTCTTTGAACCAATGCGCTACTCGCACATTAATTCAAAGAGAGGCAAATGTAATACCCTAAAATTGGTCATCTAAACCATGGGCCCCTAACCTCGACAATATCACCAAGGTCCTAACCAAAGGCAATTAAATCAATCTTGAGCACATTAATTAATTCTTCAATCATCAAATGTCACATGGCAAGTGAATTATTTTATATTAATTAAATATTTATTTAATTAATTGATTCATTCCAAGAATATCATTTTGATCAATTATCCTGTTTAATTTATTAAATATCCTAGCATATTTAATTAATTAATAAATTTGCCATTTAATCATGCAAAAAAAGGAATTAATTTATTACAAAAGAGGAATTAATCACAAAGCAAGATTTAAATTGAAAATAAAATAAAAGAATTAAATTGAGAGAGAAATCAAACTTGAGATAGTATTTGTTTTTCTAAATTGAGAACTTGAAATCAGAAAAGCAACTAAAAGGACTTATTAATCATTCTCTAAAATTGGAACTCAGAGCTTTTGAGAAAAAGAAGTTCAGTTGCATTGAAAAGACTCTTTTCTTGAATAAATCAAAGAATTACCTATTTTTATCACAAAGTGTATGGAATTAATTAATTCTTATTTCTAATGCAACTAGAACTTCTTATCTGGATACATTTCAATTAAACTATAATTGGAATCTATCTCAAGGTTAACTGAACCTGATTTCTCAATTATTTCAATTAATTCTAAATTGTGATTTTTCTTGATCTCTCTTGTGAATTTCTATAAATTCAGCCTTCAACTCTCATTCAAATCACCACAGAGATACTTGAGAAACACCTTGGAGATTATTATTATGCTGATTTTGCTCTGGAGTCATTGAAGATATTGTGCTTGCTTTTTTGAGATTATTTGCATCTTAGTTTAGCTTTTTGCATATTTAGTTTATTCATTATTACTTGAATCCATATTGCTTGAATCACTATTGCTTTAATTATTCATCCATCTTGCATCCATATAGTATAATCTCATGCTCATATAGATTAAATCCTTTGTCTTGGTGTAGTCTAGTCACTGGTATTGTTTATAAAAATATGAGAGCAATCTTATACTCACATCTTTTAGAAGGCAATTAGTCAATTTGTTATGGTTTATTATTTATTGATTATTGATTTACTAACCATACATGTAATGACTTAATTGAAGTGTTGTGCCTGCAACTATCAGACTTCTTTTCACTTTTTCACACACACAACAAGGACTTATATTAAAAAGTGACTAATGATGACATCTTGGTTATTGAAGTTTTTGTTGGTGATATCATTTTTGGAGGGAAAGATGGATTGTGTAAGGACTTTGCTAACAAGATGTAGGAAGAATTTGAAATATCTATGATTAGGGAGATAAAATTCTTTTTAAGATTGCAAATTTCACAAACTGATAAAGGAATATTCATATGTCAAATAAAATACTTGAAGGAACTACTGAAGAAATTTGGTATGGAAAACTCTAAACTGGTAAGTACTCCTATGACTACAACTGATAAATTGACATTGAAGGATGATTCAACTCTTATTAATCCAACAAGATACAAATCTATGATTGGAGGTTTACTGTATTTGACACAAACAAGACCTAATATAATGAATGTCATTTGTATTGTTTCAAGGTTTCAGATTAATCCTAAATAAAATCATGAATCAATAGTAAAAAGAGTTTTCCGGTATCTACAAGGCACAACAAATCTTGGTTTATGGTATCCTAAAGATGAAAATTTTGATTTATGTGAATACACCGATGCAAATTGGGTAGGAGGTGTAGATGACAGAAAGAGTACCACTAGTGGTGCATTCTTTCTTGGTAGCAGGTTGATTTCATGGATAAGCAAGAAGTAGAGTTGTACATCATTATCAACAACAGAATCCGAATATGTTGCAGCAACAACTAATTGTACTCAGGTATTATGGATTAAGAAAATGTTGAAGGACATAAAGGTAAAATGTAAAGAACCGATAATCATTTATTGTGGTAATTCAACAGCAATTGATATATCAAAGAATCCAGTATTTCACTCTAAAACTAAGCATGTTTCTATCAAATATAATTTTCTGAAAGAGAATGCTTAAGCAAATGAAGTAAGATTGATTTATGTGAATACTAAAGAGAAGATTGCAGATATCTTTATAAAGCCTTTGCCTAAGGAAACCTTTGAATATCTCAGAGAGCGGCTTGGGGCAATACCCTCACCAATAGAGACTTAGATGATTGAAGATTGGCATCAAACCGATAGAAACCAATAGAGAAATCTTTTTCCAGCTTTGATGGAGGTCCACAAAGGTCGGTATGAAGCAAATATAACAAATGTTTGACCGAGAAAGATTTGCTTTTGAAAGTTGAGGATGTCATGTTTCCTAATTGACATTCCTTACACAAAGCATTCACCGGTTTGTCCAACTAAGGCAAACCTCTTATTGATATGAACTTACTGACTCTTACAATGTTATCAAAGTTTATATGACAAAATCTTCAATGCCAAAGCCAACTATCATCTAATTTTTCAATTAAGAAGCTATTGAATTTATAATTTAGGTGAAACAAGTTACCTTTTGTCTGTTTACCGGTTGCGATCAGTTCACCTTTACTTCCATAAATCTTGCACATCCCATTCTCGAATTCCAGTGGACAACCTCTTTCATTGAGTTGAGAAACACTCAAAAGATTGTGTTTCAATCCTTCAACCCAGTAGACATCATCTGCACTTCTTTTACCATTCAAAGAGATGGTCCCCTTTCCTTTTACCATGCAGGGTGAATCATTCCCAAATCTCACAACACCTCCATCAAATTCCTTCAAAGTAAGAAACTTACTCTGGTCAGCAGTCATGTGGTGTGAATAACCAATGTCTATAATCCAATCATCAGAACTATCCATGTGAGAGACTAATGCCTTCTGATATGATGTCTCATCTTTAATAGCAACAAAGACAATGTCCTCATTCACATCTTCTTTAGATTCCTCCATCCACTGCAATGAGACAATCTCTTTTACCTTTGCCTTTGTACTTCTTATACTTCTCTCATTTTTGCTCATTATCTCCATTAGGACAGTTAGTTGCAATATGTCCAATCTGGTTACATGCAAAACACTTCAATGATAATTTACCTTTGTACTTACTGATACCTCTGGGTAACTGCTTGGCCCATAATGCTTCAAGCTCAATCAGACTATCTTCATCATCTACCTCTCTGCTGGATCTAGACTCATGACTGTAACTATCTTCTCTGATTTTCCTTACCGGTTAGGTTGAAACTGAGGCTCTAAATGTAGATTCTGGTCTCTGAACACTTCCATCAAAACCATTTAATTCAAATGCATTTAATTTACCAATGATGGAGTCAAGAGTTACCTTTGATTTATTAATAGACTTAAGTTCCTCAATGGCTGTAACTTGGATAACGTAGATCGGTAGAAGGGTTCTCAACACATTTCTAACCATTGTGGTATCCTCTATTGTACCACCAACACTTTTGATCTCACCAACTATCTCTTTGATCCTCTGACCATACTGTTGAATATTCTCTCCTTCAGCCATCTACATAACATCAAATTTACCTCTCAGACTCTCTTCTTTGGCAATCTTAACATGCTCATCACCACTATAAATATCCTCAAGTGTCTTCCATACTTCATAAGAAGTCTCTAATCCATGGACATCAACATACTCTAAATCGGACAAGGAAATGATAATGGCCTCCAATGCTTGATTGTTCTCCTATAGTTCCTTCTTTTGATCATCTGACAAAATCCCACTAGGCAAGTTATATTTAGTAATAACATGTTCCCAATATTGAGTTCCTAGGCTTTTGCTATATATCTTCATACTATCACTCCAGAATCTGTATTTTTCCCTATTGAATTTCAAACCTTCTTTCTTCATCACGTTCTCCTAGATCTTTACCTCAAGCTATTATGCTTAAACACAAGAGGACCTGAAATGCTCTGATACCAATTGATTATATAATGAATCAATAATGATCTGGTCAACTACTGAGAGGAGGGGGCGTGAATCAGTAGATAGAAAACAAACTAAACTTTCACCAAACTTAATCCCAACTCATAAACAACTTGTTAGACTAACTAGTTTTGATATTATACCATAAACTGTAATTGCACTATCAAGCTTATCAACTGACTAAAATACCTATATAACAACGTAACAGATCTGAAACCCAGATACCTTTTAACCAAAACATCAAAACACTTTACTAACATTAGTAATAGCTCATTTGAAATCACTTCCAGTCATCTAAACATGTCGTAGTGGTTTTACTAGTTAAACATATTAACCATATCAAAAACATAACCATAAAATCATTCACCACTTGACACACTGATTTTTGGTGTGGAAACCCAAATGGGAAAAACCACGGTGGGAATGAACACCTACAAGTATTATGAACTCTTCTGAAGTTCACCTTGTTAGGAGCCAAGCCTTGTTAGAAGCTTTACAAAAATGTCCTATTAGGAATAGATCCAGTTAAGGACCACCCAATTAAGGGATTGACTACAATACCCTGTTAATGGAAATACTCTGTTAGGAGTAACCTCAATACTGGATTTGAAATCCAAGATAATGGATCACCTGGCTAGAGGATTTAGACATCACCAAGCCTGTTAAAGCTTACCCGGTTAGGGGATTTAACTGTTGTAATTGTTAGAGAATAACAAGGTCTTGCTGATCTAGTAATAGCACTGCTCTTCTTCATCAGATCCTTTTAAGGTCCTATCTTCCTTCACAACATTCTACAAATACTCCTTTTGGTTCGGCAACAATCACACTACCACACTTAACCAAAATTGCCAACACAATTACAAAACAACTCATCAACCTTATAAGAAAATACAATAGGTTGATAACACATCACAAAGCCTAAGATATCATAAAGATTACAAACATATCAGTTCAAACATGACCATTGGATTACATAGCAATCAACTGCACATAGTTCTAGACAACCTCGACCGCTCTTGGATCATTGCTCATTGAATCTTGTAACTCATCACGCGGTTTCCACTTTATGCTATGCACTTACACATTCCCAAGATAAACAGTTATCTTCACGCGCTAAAATCACTTTGAAACTCATCACGTGCATCATGCATACGTGGCATAATCATCTTCGATCACCATTCGATCATAGATCATCATAACCGATTCTCCAAGCTCCATCGGTTAGAGTTTTGTATATCAACTGGTTAGGGTTACCAGTTGATCATTCTACTTGAAATACCAATACCAGTTTACAACACTGCTTTACTACCGGTTGCATTATTGCATTACTACTGGTTGTAATACAACTCCATTACCAGTTACTATTAACATCAATGACAAAACTATACTTCATCAATGCAATTTTCATGCAATGCCAACAAAGATCACCTATCTTAGAACTATGATAAAGGATATTCAGATTTTCTTTGATAAATATTTTTGATAAGATTGAAGATCCTCAAGGGCCTTTAATAAAGTAATGAATAGTAGGAGAGTACAGAACTTGAAACACAAAACTTAATACTCATCTGCACTATAGTCGGGTCATACAAGGGAATTTGTGATTTTCATTACATCCATAGGATGATTTTCTTTCCTAAGAACATTTTCAGTGGTGTAAAAAAGAATCAGCTAAGAAAGGATAAAGACAAATCTCAAATCTTAGATAGTTTGCATTTCTTAGCTTGATATCTTTCCATGATTTAATTTAAAATTAACTCAAGGACACCATGAATTTGAACATGTTTGATTTCTAATGCTATTGCAACATGTAAACCAGAAATGAGGGCTTCATACTTTGTGATATTGTTTGTACAATGAAAATATAGTTGAAAGGAAAGAGGAACTGGCTTTGTCTCAAGTGATATTATAAGTACACCTACTCTAGAACCATTTTGAAATCTTGATCCATAAAAATACATTTCCCATACAATCTCATGATCCAAAGTAAAAAAAAATTCATCCGGGAAACTCTAGAGTAGGAAATGACTAAGTTGAGGGAGCTCCTACTTACTAATCAGTGACAACTTGACCTTTAATGGCTTTTTGAATTAAAAACTTAAAGCTCAACTTAGAAAGTAACAACACCTATTTTTCTACATTTCTAAAGTGATCAACTCTAGAGAAGAGATGTCTAAGAAGATAGCTTTTAACAATTATGCGAGTTTCTACATGAAAATAATTTCTTAACTTTTGCATTGCCAAGATGAGAGAAAGACACTAATTTTCTATAATATAGTAATGAGTTTTATAATAAACTAGAATATGGATGCTATAATAGACAACTATTTCCTTAGCAATAACATCATGTTGAGCTAATAAATCCAATAAAGCATGAGGTGATGCCAATATATAAATTATAAATTGTCTATCTTGTATAGTTGACATCAAAATGGGAGAATTATCTGAATAACTTTTGATGGAATCAAAATCTTGATGGCATTCACCATCCATTAAAAAAAACACATCTTTCTTAAACAAATGTATAAATGAAAGGGTATGATTGACTAATTGATATTTAAATCTACAAATCACCTAAATTTTCCCTTGCAAACTATGAAGTTGAGAGATGTTCATAGGTGGAGGCATGTTAACAATTACATTGATCTTGTGTGTATCAACTTTGATTCCAAGATGAGAGACACTAAATCCCAATAGTTTGTTGGTGCCAACACTAAAGACATACTTAAGGGGATTCAATATCATCTTAATAAGTCAGATCCTTTCAAATATAAGACAAATATTGTTAACACGATCTTGATGTTTGATATGAAAGAGAGATGGACAAATCTAGCTATTAACTTAACCAAAAACAAACCATCTTCCATAAAACATTATAATATGAACCACAAGGGTTGATATGATTTATTAAAGAGAGTCAAGAAACCTTGGGATCTATTCCTTTCTTGCATAAAATATTGCTTGATTGACTTAGATTTGAGCTAATGAGGTCCTAAAGCATGCATAAATGATCACATAACTAGTGAAAGAGACTAATAGATAAACATAAAGCTACAACTAATTACAAAAATTAAGTAGTCATACAAAGGTGCACCCATGACAACAAACATAGCTCAAAACTAGTTGTTAGATGTACTACATTCCATAGTCCAACATGTGTCCAACTTTTGGAAATTTCTCACATATGGTTTAAGAAGCATCCAAACTATTATTTCTCTAAGTTTTAAGGTTAAATTGGCAAGAATATGACACTAGGTGTAATAGACTAGGTCTTTTCTCCTAAACTTTCTCGGTCAACTTTTTTCCTAGTCTACTCAGTTCTGTTGTTGCTACAAAATGGGGCTGAAACCTATATTTGAACCTAAAAATGCAAAAAAGAGAAGAAAAATGGTATTGTGGCTATATATGGGCATACTTGTAGTCTAACCCTCATTTTGGTGTTTCCACCTCCATAGATAGACAAGTTGGATTTGAGATAAAGGTGTGTGCTATGAAGCTTAAGTGTGTCTAAGATTGTGGCAAGAAAATAAGTGCATAAATGTATACAAGAGCCCTACTCAAGTGTATTAGAGGGAACCTTGAATTAGAAAATCAAAGGTAATGCATACATCAACTCAAGAATACATGAATTGAAAATAAATGAACATGAATAAAGGATAGACATCAGATTTGAAGCTAAAAATTATAAATACAAGAATCACAGGAAACCATACCAAACCCTTAATTGGAGATAAAAATCAATCATCAATTAGTGGTTCTGTATAATCCTCCAACATTTCTTGAAGCTTTCACCATGATGAATAAAAATGGATGAATACTTGATAAAAGATTTGATATTCCTAATTATTATTTAGATTTGTAGATCTATAGACTAAAATTTTGGTAGATTTTTCCTAGTATAAAGATTGTATATCAAAACAAGGAAAGATACTAGCTTATATATATGCTACAAGATTAAAATTGATAAAAAACCAACATAAAATGGTCATATTAAAAAATTGAGACCACATTCTGAAATTTCAAGGGCAACACTTGAAATACCCAAAATTTTAGGAGATTTTATTAGGACACATGTGAAAATCAACATAGTCCCACCAAAATAGGCTCTCAAAAAGTGGGATGCTAGATTTTAGGGTCCTGATATTGGATCCAAACCTAACTTTTGAATTTGAAGATGATTAAATACAAAATATAAAACTTGAGTTGTAGAATAGGATATCTAGGACTCATCTTATTTAGTTGGGGGTTAAACTCAAGGCTAGAAGTGGTCCTAAAAATGTCTAGAGGAGTGGAAACTAAAGCAAGTGCTAAGGAGAGTGTGGAATCACAATTAAGAAGTACAACTTATGATAGTACATTTAGTCCCCATTTTAGCAGTCATATGATACTATGTGAGTATGCAAACTAAAGTACAAGAAAGTAAACACTCATGAAAAGGATACTCATAGGGATACCGAAGAAAGCCCCTAGTGTAGAAATACTTGCAATACAATATTAGGAAACACATTTTCCAAAATAACTTTGTTAATGAAATCAAAATCTCCTAACATTCTTACTAAGAGTGATGGAATTTGAGGGTATATATATGCCCCCTATTTTTGCTTGTTCTTTATGTATGAAGAAATAGAGTATCACAAATACTCGAACAAATTGTGAAAATAAGTGATAAATGATTTTATTGTGGTAATTAATGAAAAAAATACCATATCAAAGAGCATTTGGTAAGAATGAGAGTTGAATCATGATTCCAACGCAACAAAGAACATGAAAATTGGAGATCTCTATCTAAAGTTATGGTGAAACAATTGAAGTATGGTAGATTAGGGTTTAGATAGAATTTACCTTTAGTGAACGTTTTTAATTCTTCAAATTTTCATTTGTATTATTTAGTTTTGTCTTTATTATAGGGGTCCACATTATTATGAGAGAAAAATTATTATGAGAGAAGGGATGACACGTAAGATAGATTACCAAACACCTAGAATTGAGATATCAAGGAAACACATTGCAGAGGATGTCGAGATTGATAAGGTAGGCTACTGAATTTACCACGTACTTGATTTAATAATTTTGATTAGATGCATGCAAAATGACCTAAATTAGGGCAATGGGGCTACTTTTTGGGGCACCATAGTCTTCCCTAGGTGCCATAATCCATGTTGGTGTATTTATTTATTCATCTTGGATATAATTATACTTTACTTAAGTTTACTTAGGTACATGCATTTAATTATAGTTTGAATATGAGACACCTAGGGAGATTTGATACACTGGGAGTGTGTATGTAGGAGAATTTCCACCTTTTATGGTGTGATCTTGTTATTACTCTATCATATCCACTTATGTGGAGTGATAATTCCACCTTCGGTGGGTGATCCACCTCATGTGGAATATTTTACTATTTCTCCTACCTACCCCTACCTACACTCTCATCTCATTGAGCCACATGTAATCATTGTGTGCTCTCTTGTCTCTTAGCCTTTCCTTTATAAGCAAGCTCATCTATATTGTATGTAATAATGATTGATGATCTAGTTGATCTCTTTTTTCATCTTGATAAGAATACAATTTATTCTTGTCACATATTTTATCTCTCTTGTCATTGTGTTATCTTGTGGTCTCTTTGATCTTGGTTTCTTCAAGAATAATCTCACATGGTATCCGAGTGGTTGGAGTGCCTTTGTATAGCCTTTGGAGATATTTTATTGCGGCATCAAGAGGTATATTTGAGGAGAAACATCTTATAGAGGCATCCTATACCAAATTTGACCTCACCATTGCATCCATGTGGTCATTTCCATGAATTTTGACTATAAATTTGCCTATATTGGGTGAAAGTCAATTTTGGGGCTTGGAGGAAATCTTTTGCCTAATTAGGGCGGTAAAAAATTATTTCTGTGAATTAATTTTTTGATTTGATACTTATTAAATTCGCAGATTTTTCATTGTAAAAAGTTTTAATTATTCTCAAAAAAAATAAAAAATAAAAAATATTTCTTGGGGGGGTCCACAGACCATCCCACCCCGTTGTACTGTGTACCTTGCGTCAATTTATGTAGGGCCATCATGTCGGTGTACCTCCCACTCTGGGCACCACACCACCTACCGCTAGCTTCACCTCCTCGTGTTGCTCCAGTTCTGGCTTGTTCCTTTCGGCAAGTCCGCCCGCTATTGGTTTGTCGACCTTGCTTCACCTGCCAGACCTTTGATGTCCTCTCGCCGGCCACACTCTTCTCCGGAAACTTCTTTCCCAGCTGGGTCAACCATCTTCTTGTCATCATGCCAACCATCCACTCCTTGTTGTGCATCTGCATTTGGTTTTACCTTCAACAATTGTCCTCCCACTTGCTGATTTCTACGCCACCCCCACCACGTGGCCCATCCAACTTGACAATGTCGATAGCCTACCACCACGTAGCCTCCACACATTGGTTCTTAGCACTGAGACTTGGCTCTAGCACAATGACAGTGATTTTTCCATGTGTGCACACCTGTCATTTGCCCAACCCAACACCGCACAAGGGTCTCTAACAACTCATCTGACAAGTAAGCTCACCGACTTACCACGCGAACTGTCCAACCAATTGTACGATGTGTACAATCAACACGCCACATAAGCTCTGCCACATCATCTATCCATATAGTCCATACAGACACATCGACTTCCATGTCATATGTACGGTCACCACTTTAGCAGACATGTCATCTTTTTCAGCCAATTGGGTTGTGACATGTCAGCAATCTGTATAGTACGGATGCACAGTCAGTAGGGGACTAAAGTTTTTTGCGATGGTCATACAACCATCAAATTTAATCATGTGTTTTGCTGATGTCATCAATTTTTTGAAAATTTAGTAGGCCCCTCTCATTTGGCTTTTCGATTTTGCAAGTCAACTTCAAGAGGCCATATCTTTCTCTTTTTTGTTCCTTTTTGGGTGCAATTTTTTTTTGAAATGGGCTAATTTTTTATCTTGTTATTACTCTATCATATCCACTTATTGTGGAGTGATAATTCCACCTTCGGTGGGTGGTCCACCTCATGTGGAATATTTTACTATTTCTCCTACCTACCCCTACCTACCCTTGCATCTCATTGAGCCACATGTCATCATTGTGTGCTCTCTTGTCTCTTAGCCTTGCCTTTATAAGTAGGCTCATCTATATTGTATGTAATAATGATTGATGATCTAGTTGATCTCTTTTTTCATCTTGATAGGAATACAGTTTATTCTTGTCATAAATTCTATCTCTCTTGTCATTGTGTAATCTTGTGGTCTCTTTGATCTTGGTTGCTTCAAGCATAATCTCACATTCCAATCTAGGAACCATGAACTAATTTGGATGCCATATTTGGGCACTATAGACTCGATAGGTGAACAGGGGACTTTGCATGAAAGTTGATGAGAATGTTGAGAATTTGATGATGATATGAAAAGTGTTGATGAAATATTGTCAATGTGTTTGTAGGTCCCTCTAGTGGTGCAAACACATGTATGAAGACACATATATAGTCTATTATGCAACTAGGTGGGATCTCTACCAGAGAAAAAATTATAAGATATAAGACTATGGCGGGTGTACACCATGCCTACTATGAGATATAATGATGTGATGTTTATGGCATTGAATGAGTGATAGGAAGTTGACACCTCTATTGGATATGTTGTTGTCATTGATGTCAACATATTCCTGTGTATTGCTCTGGTGATTGCAGATTGGGAAAATCTTATGATCTGATTTGCAGTGTCGTTTTGTTGATCACTGTTTTACAGAACTTGGTATATCCTCTGGTATATTCCGGTGTGATCAGATCTTTTTCTGATATTTTGGGATATTATTTGGGATGGTCTTGTGTGTCTTCATTTTAGATGGATCGTGATTTGGTTCTTCACAAGATATCTTTCTTTGTGATAGTTGATGATTGGTTGTGTTCTTGAGCTTTCAGATGTTGATCGATGAAGATTTGATAAGTGGTGTTGGTGCAGTTGTTACTAATGATTCTAACATGCTTGCTGGTGTTTCCTAGTCATGTCCTATTTATTTTGTCGATCTATATTGATTGTTGTGCAAGTTTTTGATGGTTTCTATGAACCAGAGATGATTCTCGTGTTATGCCATTTTCATGGTGGTGTAGCATTTTGTGGTTGGTCTTGGCATGATTTCCGATGAAGTTGTGCATTTGGGAATTTGATTTAGGTCCATGCTATGCTATGTAAATCATTATATTGGTCTGGTGGTCAATCTTTGTATTGTGTGATGTAATTTTGTAATTGAGGGTTGAGGGTTTAGTCGACCTTGTTATCAAGGTTGATGAATTGTATATATAGGTGATATATTCATGTAATTTAGGTGTCGATGTTGTTTCTGAATTATTAGAGAGAGGTTTATGTGTGAACAAGTGATTTATTTTTTAGTGTTATGATTGTGGAGAGATTGGTGTTGCAGTGCAGACATCTATGCTTAACTGAAACTATAATCAGGTATTTGGAGATGCTATTCTTTTAGTTCATTTCTTCCAGATTGTAGTCTGGATCTTATTGTAAGTCAGTGAGACTTCCCTAAGGGTTCTAGCCTTACAGGTCATTATATTTGAGTAGTGAGATCTACGCAATGTGCCTGAATGCATGTGCATTCCCCATTATAATATTTTCACATACTATTGCAGAGTATCATCTTACTATGGGTAGGTTCCCATCGTGGTTTTTCCCTTAACCGGGTTTTCCACATCAAAATATTGGTGTTGTGTGTTGTGCCTTCAATTTTCTTATCTGTCTTATTACTGCAGTTTATCAGATTTGTTTTTGTAGTTAAATTTTCTAATCCAGTGAAGACGGATTCACCCCTCCCTCTAATAAATTGGTATCAGAGCCAAATCCTCCAGTAGAAGCTTAACCACTTGAGGAGATCCAGATGACAGCTCAAGGTGTATCTTTAAGAAGGACAGTTTGAGATTTTATGGAAGTGACTATGCTATATGGAAGAACCGGATGGAAGTGCACTTGAAATGTCTTGGAGAAGATTACTGGAAGATTACAAAGAATGCCTATATCGTTCCTCCGAATGGCCCTGTAGTGTCATAGAATTGCAACCCTTGCATTTTTTGACCACATTAGGGTCTTCACATCAGCGAATTGAATCCCCAAGCCTGATAGGAGACCCAAGACTTTATCAATCTCCAAAAATGCAATTTTTCCGCACTTCGCACTGCTAAACCTGCTTCCTATCCTAAATTAAGGGTAGGACAGGGGCATGACTCCCATGTTCCCCCTAGGATAGGGGCATGGCGCCCCTATCCCTGTCCTATCTTGGGGTTCATTTTTTCAAACTATGCATTGAACTTTGCACTTAAAGTGAGAAAACTTCCCCAGTGTTGGCCTATGATGAAAAATCAACCTGTTAACCCTAATTGACGAATATATAAGTTGCATTTTCCCTCCTATTTGCAAAAAGGTAAAAATGGGCATAAGTTTGAATACATGAGATTGTGCATTCAAGCATTCCTTTCAAGCATTGAGAATTCTCAAGTCTCCCTTCAAGGCCAGGTGTTGCATTCAAGTGAAGGATTCAACCATTGAAGATGAGATCCTTTTCAACATTCAATTCCATACAAGAAAATCTACCTACATTTCTATCACAACCTCCCTTGAGGTGAATTACATTTCAATCTTTCATTTACATTTACTTGCAAGTACTTTCTCTCATCATTTGGTTAATTCCAAAACTGGGGTTTGACCCGAAGGCAAACCCCTTTTCCTCTCTTTTCTGTGTGTAGGTTGCAGGTACATTACTATATTTGCAAATTTGGACTCCATTTACAGAGGTGGAAAAACCCTTTTCATTTTGTGGATTTTTCGGAGGACCATGTGCACTTTCAACACGGTCCCGATAAATTTTCCTCAAATTCACAGGGTAGCTTCATCTCGACATATTATAGCCAAATCCAGGTGCATAGCTTCATCCCACACTTCTATTTAAAGTTATAATCAGTTCTTTCCTACTTTTACACTTGGTCTCAAAACACATAATTCAATCATTTTCCATTCTAAAATTGGGGTTAGTTTGTCATTTCTACCTCATTATCAATTCATTTAGTATTCAATCTCTCTCCCTAGAGATTGGATCTAGTGAATTGCCCCCCCTCTTTTAAATGTAATGTGGGTGAGGTGATTGAAGGGAAATCCGCAATGAAACTTTCATCTCTCCTTGGAGGGAAGAAAATCTTTCCTCTTGATCTCTCCATCATTCACTTTTCCCCACATTACATTTTGGTAAACTCGACATTTTGCATGCTTTATTCTGAAAATCATTGCATATTTTTCATTTACAAGTTTAATTTTTTCTGGAAACTTAGAGGTTAATTCATTCAAAACCCTAGTTTTTAAATTGAAATTGAACTTATGTTTTGTAAAAATTGCTTGCTATTGTCTTAGATCTAAAAATTGCTTTGTTTGTCAAATTCAATTTCTTCATTATCTTGTTCAATTTGCAAATCAAATTCACAAAATTAAGAGGTTAATTGTCAAAACCCTAATTTTCAAAAATCATCTTGAAATTGTGCAAAAATTGAATTTCCATTTAATTTTCAGATTTGAGATTGTTTTCAACCTTATTCTCTTTCCTAAAATTCAAATTTTCAATTTCCCTCCTTTTTCAAAATTCAAAATTTCAAAAATTAAGTGGTTACGTCCTAAAACCCTAATTTTGAAATTTAATTGGATTTTGTGTCAATTTCAATCAACTTCAGTTTTCTAAATATTTTTCATGGTGTCCCTATCCATTAGGTTTGACCTTTTTCAAATTTGTAATTCAATCCATCATTTTCTTCAAAACCCTAATAGGGTCCTATTTTTACATTCAAAGCTTAATTTCATCCATCTAGAGATTGTAAAATCCACCAATTTTTGGGGGATAGCTTTAAAATCATTGTAACTTTCATCCTTGAAAATTTTTGAAAAAGTTGGGAGGACCATGTGCACTTTCAACACAGTCCCTGACTTTTTTCCCAAAATTTCGGGAGACTGTTATGACTGTGTTTAATAGCTTAAACCCAAAAAAATGGCTGATTTTTTTGATTTTTTATCCCTCTGAAATAAAAAATACCTTCAAAATTCAACATTTCAAATTTCAAGAAATTTTTTTAAATTAAATGGTTAATTATAATCTACCCCGATTTTAAAAATTCTGGTTTTGTCGATTTTAAGATTAAGTGGTATCCCCTTGGCACTAATTTTAAAATTCCAGTTTCCTTTCATTTATCATAAAATTATTTTTGGAAATTGTGTCATTTTCTTCTTTCAACAAAGTTCAAATTGTTTAATCATTATTTTCTCAAATTTTGCATTATTCAATTTTGAAAACTTTGTTCTTATAATTCAAAATTCAAAATCAAAATTTCAAATTTTCTCTCTAGTACATGATTTTTACCACTATTAGTCCTACCTATACTATCCCCGTTAGACGAAGCATTAGAATTAAGGCTTCCCAAGGTTTAATTACCGAGGAGATGGAGCCTAATTTGGGTGACTTCTTTAATGAGGATAATGCAAATTCTTCCCATCCTAATCATGCCCCTATCTATCTAACTGATGAATCCCATGATAAAGAAGAAGCTTTGACTAGATTTTCCATAGATCAACTCTCAAAATTGGACATTTAATTTTATCTTTCAACAATGGATGTCCCAAGAATACCCTAATAGTGAAGCTCTTCTATTAATTGACAGACTTAAACACATGATTTTAAGTGATAAGAATGAAATTGATATATTGTGTGGCATTACTCATATTGTTGTTTCCAATGTCATGCCTATAAAGAGTTGTGCCGAAAACCTAGGTTATTCACAACCTTCAACACAAGTTAATCCTTGTATTCCTTTGACTACTCCTATGACTAGTGTTCCTACTTTTACCTCAAACATCATGGCTACTTCAACTCAAAATGTCATCCCTACAACCATTAGTCATGGGGGAAATCCCTCTTCCTCATTTAATCCTCCATCTTTACCTATGTCTTCAATAAGCATTCCTATTATACCTCAACCAATCAATGTGCCACAAGGGGGTCATTCATTCAATAATTTTTTTCCTCCTTTAAGTGTCCCTTTTCTTACTCAATCATCACCTATGCCTACTTATCATAATGTCCTACCACCTTATTCTCAATCAATGCCTTCTTTCAATAACATCACACCACCTTCTCAATTAACCATGTCTAAGATCAATTCTTCTACCAAAGCGACCATTAACAATCTTGTTCAAACTATGTCTTCTTTACAACAGCAAATTGCTTCCATGAGTCAATCCAAGTTTAGTGTGCTCACATTTGATGTTGCAAGCCCACTTTCCCTTGATATTGTTAAATTCATCCCACCTAAGCATGTTGAGGTCCCTCAATTGGAACTCTATAATGGAAAAGGTGATCCTCTAACGCATGTCAAAACATTTTAAACCTTGTGTACTGATTTTTCTTATGATCAAAGATTGCTTGGAAAATTGTTTACAAGAACACTAAGAGATAAGGATTTACAATGGTATTTCTCTTTGCCTTCTTATTCTATCAATTCTTTTCAAAAATTAGCAAATTCTCTCATTCAACAATTTCAAAACAAAATTGGTCCTAAAATCACTTTGACTGATTTAATGCATTATAAACAAGGTATTAAAGAAAAAGTGGCTGATTTCATTGGTAGATATAAGCATTTGTGTACTCAAATTTATTTTCCTAAACCTGATAATGATATTCAAAGAATTTTCTTTTCTAATTTACAAAAGTATATTAGGGAAAAGCTTCTTTTGTCCGAGTTTACTTTCTTTCCGCAGTTGTGCGCAACACTCCACAATTATCAACTGGCTGTGAGTCAAATGGAGGAATCTACTCCTATGGATCCAAGTGATAAGGGGGAGAGTGTTCAACAACCGTTTGTGAAGTTCAAACCAACAAAAGGCTTAATCAAGTTCAATAACACAATCAACAACAACAATGAGAATTCTACAATAGGTGTGAGGACTAGGGCACCCTAGGAGACCATGGTGCCCGAACAGGGGGCACGAGCATGATCTGGACAATGACATCATTCAACATCAAATTTAGTGCAAACATGAAAATTCAAAGACGAGTCCATGACAAGTCAACTCACCTCGTCTAAGGGTCAGTCAGTAAGTACGGACTGGCGCAGGATCTACATCCATGTAGGTCATCCGGGTCAGTGTTGAGGTATGATGGAGAATAAGTGGGCTCCTCTGCAGTGAATAGTACTGAAAAGTCAAAAAGTGATAAATAAATGTGTCACTTTCATATTTATGAGTTATACAATTTTTTGTTTTATGATTTTAAGTTAAAAACCCTATTTTTTGCACTTTTCCTTCAATCTATCATATCTTGAGCAGGAGAGTTTTGATCTTTGCACTGTCTATGGTGTTGGAATCGTGAATTTTCTCTCTTTCTCTGAATTGGTTTCATAAAGCACTTGGATGTACAATCGAGCCTTGTTGTGAACTTGTTTCATCAAGATCTTCATAACAATTTATTGTGGTAAACATGATACCCTGTTTCACCTCACTAATAAGAAAACTAAAATAGGGGGGCATATAGCTACCTGTGAATTTCATCACCTTCCTTAGTAAGAATTAGGTGATTTTGTGATCTAACATGTTTTTTTTAGGGTGTGGTTCTTAACTGTGTACTATAGATATCGTTGGGGGCTTCGTCTGACCACTTATGGATATATCCTTTTTCAAATGATATTTACTCTTTCTATACTTTAGCTTGCATATGCACGTGATGTCATATGACTAATAAAGTGGGGGTTAAATGTAGTGTCATAAATTGTACACCCTTTCTAGGGTGGTACAATTTTACACTTAGTTTAGCACCCACCTTAGTGTGTTTTGCATCTTGCATTTCTAATCTCTTGTAAGCATTTAATTAGTCAATTTAATTAAATTTTAATTCATAATTCATCACTTCACATGTTATAAAGATGGACCCTTTACCTTAAGTGTGCCCCTTTTCATTTTATTTCCAATAAATCATTTAATCATAAACCCTAATTATGTCCTATTTTTACCTTTAAGGCCCGATTTTTCATGTCAAACCACCTTGGAATCAACTATAACTTTGGGATTTTCTCTAATATCATCATATCTAACGGCCCCAAAAATTTGGTGAAAAGTTGGTCGGACCATGTTGAAAGTGCACATGGTCCTCGACTTTTTTCCCAAAATTTCGAGAGCATAATCCTATGATATAATAATGCTTAACCCCAAAATATTGGCGGGAAATTCAAATCCTAGGTTGGCTTAAACATGAAATTAAGATCTAGGGTTTCATACTTAAGAGCTCTATTTCTTCATTTGAAGGGATCTTCTTCTAAGAATCTAAGAGCAAGTTTTTGGAGCATAAAGAGCCTTCTTTGCAGTGAAAGAGTAGATCTTTGAATTCTTCAACAACATTCAACATTCATCCATCAAACATTCATTAAGCATCATTTCATCAATTGAGGGATTTTGAAGATGTAGGAGAACAATAGGAGATCACTGACTGAAGATTGGCTTGTACCTCTCCCTTGGGGTTGGGTATGGTTTCATGTTGTTTTTATGTTTTTGTATGAGCTTCATTTTTTATTCATATTTATGCTTTAAATAATTTTGCATTATGGATTTAGAGAATTTACTTTGTCAATTATAAGCAGTTAGGGTTTACTCTTTAGGGTTTCTCTAGATTGTTTGCTTTCATTTTAGGATCTTGCACATACACAAGGTTCTAGCACACACATTTTCAGTACATTACCGACTATTTGTTGAGTTGGAAATCATAATTTTACACTTAGTTTAGCCACTTGAAACCCTCTTTTTTAGCTACAGGTATAGGTTCGGATCCGAGCATCACTAGAAGTTTCAGGATCGACAGAGCACGCCGAGGTTGTCCTAGGGTTAAGATCTCAGCAAAAACCCCTAGGACAGGGGCATGGCACCCTGGTCCTGCTTGTTTTCAGCAAGATTTGATAGTACAACAGTTTGCAGTGCACAAATCCCACCCTGCCAGTTGCAGCTTCAAACTTGCAAAATCAGGACAGTGGCATAACACCCTGGTCCCGAACATTTTAGCTCAGATTTTAGACAGATGTACACCTCCGATTTTGCTTCCTAATCTGTACTTTTCAACAGTATATCAATTGTTTTCTATTTTGTATCTCCAGATTAGGGTTTACTTTCTTACTTGCACTTTAGGTTAAATTGCATTTTGAATCATTCCTCTCTCTCATTTGCTGCAAGGGAATAAAAAACCTGAGAGGTAATCCTCAACTCTCTCTTCCTCACAAGAAGTAGTTGAAGTGTGTTACCTCCCTAGGCTCATAGTTTTACTATTGATGGTTTATGGATGGTCATCTTTTCTCTTTTGTGTGATTATTGGTGTTTATGTGATGGCATTTGTCTTTGTGTTTTAATTAGTTGTTGAGGCATTTGAGTATCGAGGTCTCTTCAGCTAGTTGATTTGTGGTCTCATGTTTTGTTTTTGTCATGGGTCTTTTGTGCTTAGTCTTGTGCTTTGTTTGTCTTGTTCTTTTTGTTGTGTTCTCTTGCATATGTTTGAGTGAGTTAAGATCCTAAGACTGGGGGCTTTTGTTCCTCAAGATTAGTGATGTCTTATACTCCTCATGGTATTGCTTTGTATCTCTCATCTTCATCTCTCTCTTTTTTCTACTTCACCAACAGTATTGGCATAAGCCATACTCTCGCTAAAGTGGGGGCTAAATGTAGCGTCATAAAATTGTGACCCTTGCAATTTTTGACCACATTAGGGTCTTCATATCGGTGATTTGAATCCCCAAGTCTGATCAGAGACTTGAGACTTTCTCAATCCCCGCAATTGCACTTTTTCTGCAATCTGCACTACCTAAACCTACTTCCTGTCTTGAGTTAAGGGTGGGACAAGGACGTGATGCCCTTGTCCTCATTCACGTTTCCCCACATTACAATACTAACTACTCTTGATGATATCAAGGAAGGTGGACATAATATTAGAGTGAAGGAAGCATTGCTTGGCTCCCTTACTGATTCTGAGATGGTAAATGTAATGGGACATCAGACCACACATGAGATCTAGGAGAAGCTTGAGATCCTATATGAAGGTGATAAACAAGTGAAAGTTGCTAAGCTGTAGAGTTTGAAAGGAAAGTATGAGGTGTTGAAGATGGGAGATGATGACAACATGTATGGCTAAGGTGAATTATCTTGTCCTAGGTATTAGATGTGTCGGTGGAACCATTGAGGAAGATGAAATTGTTGCTAAGGTTTTGAGATCTTTTCCTCCTGCCTACAAACATAAGGTTTCTGCTATTGATGAGATCCAGAGTGTGACTACAGTGACAAGAGACATGCTGGTTGGAAATATTGTTGCATTTAAGCTAAAGCAAATTTGGAGAATCACACGGAAAATATGAGACAACATTTAGAGTGCCAACATCTATATCCGGTAAGAAGAAGTATGATCCCAATAAGTGCAAAATATCAAGATATGAAAGAGAAAGGAAAAATATGGAAGAGCAAGAAAGAGAATCCCACTTGATTGCAGTCAAGCGGATTCTTAGGTATCTGAAGGGAACTGTTGACTATGGATTGTGGTACCCATACAGCAATGATTTCAATCTGAAAGTATTCACAGATGCTAATTGGGCAGGTAATGTGGATGACCGGAAAAACACAACCGGTGGTGCGTTCTTTCTCGGTGGTAGACTGGTCTCATGGATGAGTAAAAAGAAGAGTTGTATCTCTCAGTATATAGTGGAAGTAGAGTATGTTGCAGCTTTCATGAATTGTACTCAGACAATCTCGATGAAACATGTTTTAAGTGGCTTCAAAATCCCTATATCTAAACTGATAAGTATATTCTGTGATAACACAAGTGCTATCATATCTCAAAGAACCCGGTTTTACATTCTAGAACCAAGCATTTTGAGCTTAAGTATCATTTCTTGAGGGAAAAGGTTCAGAATAAAGAGATTGCACTGGAACATGTTTCCAGTAAGGAGCAGTTAGTAGACATATTCACCAAGCCTCTCCCAAAGACTACATTTGTGCATTTAAGAGGTGAATTGGGGGTACTGCCCCTTCAGGAGGTGAACTAGAAGTATTTGTTCCACATCAGTCAGGTATTGCATAGTCAAATCTTTGTTGATTGATGTGTTGAAGGATGCTACACCTCAGAGGGAGTAGCATAATGGAACAAGGATGCTTGTGCCTCCACTTTGCCATTGTTGTCAAAGGGGGAGAAGGAGTGAAGCGGAAAAGATATCTGCAGAAAATGGGGGAGAAGATGTGAAGCGGAGAGATATCTTTGTATATTGCCATCAATGCCAAAGGGGGAGATTGTTGGCATTATGTGAACTGGTATAAGGACATAATGATATTGTATGTTGTCATTGATGTCAATATGTGATATGTGAGAAGAGAGAACCGGCATATGTGTGAACCAGTATATATGCCAAAGTGAAGCGGTGTATTTGCTCAAGGTAAACCGGCATGTAGTTATGGGAACCGACACATGGAAGCATTGTATGGCTACCAGTTGGTAGGTAGTTTCCACTTTAGGATTTCTGATTGGAGTACCTCAAGCCTATGTGACTCAATCAGTGATCTTTGTGTGATGAGTTAGCAGTATAATGGAGAACAGATCGTGTTACCACGTAAGCCCTGTGCGCGTGAAGGATCTTGCATGAAGAAGACTATTCCTATCTACCTTGGGAATGTGCGAAGTTTGTCAAATGGTGATAACACATGATGGGTTATCAACTGCCATGAAATCGGTGGATAATGGATGATGGAGAATGTCTTGAGATCGATTCAAGATTGTTGCATTTAATGTAGTATGATTCAACGGTCAGGATTGAACCACTTGAATTGCTTAACCTAACAGGTTTAGGGTTTACGGTTTTTTCTACCGACCTGTCTGTTTCCTATAAGGTCGATGTTGTGTTTCTTTCTAAGGTTGTTGGCAAAAGTTGTGTGTGTGTATCCAAGGGAAGTGATACGTGATTCTTGCTAGACCAAAGGAGAGAAGAGATACCTGCAAAGTGAATGTGCAGAAGGTGAAGAGGAGCCAAAACGGATCTGCATTAGCATTGAGTGTTGTTACCAGATCATTGTAATTCATGTTGATCTTTAACCACTTCAACAGTTGTGAAATCCCTTGACAAGGTAGCCTTAACCGACTTGATACAAATCCCTTAACAGGGTAGCTTTAACCGGCTTGATTCAAATCCCTTAACAGGGTAACTCAAAGTTATTGAGTTCTGGGAAGCTATAGAGCTCTGGAGATCCTTTAGCTATTGAGTTCTTGAAATCCTCTAACAAGGTATCCCTAATCAGGTTTAACCCTTAACCGGGTATTGTAGCCATCCCTTAACCGGGTGATCCCTAACAGGATCAGTTGCTAGCAAAACCTATTGTAATGTCTTTAACCGGACAAGGCTCCTAATAGAGTGGACTTCTAAAGAGTTCAAAAGCATCCTGTGGGTATTCATCCCCACCGTGGTTTTTCCCAGTTGGGTTTCCATGTGAAAAATATGTGTGTCATGTGTGATGCTTTTATCTTGTGATGCTTTGTTATTACCTGTTGAGCATATGATGGTTCTGTGTTTTATGCCTGTCTATAAAACATATTGAACTAACTATTGTGAAGATCTGATGATAGTTTACCTGTTCATGCATGAGGGTGTAATGGTACTATAGTATTGAGCTAAGAGGAAAGCTTAGTGAGTGACCAGTTTATGATTGTTTTAGTTATTCTAGGTCTTACCGGTTGCACTCTGTTTCAACCAGTATCACTACTTGCCAGTCATTTGGAGTATTTGTTGTCAAATTGGTTTTGGATTGTATTTTTGTTTGTACTGATTCACCGCCCTCCCCTCTCAGTATCAATTTGGTACTATTCATTCATCATTGAGTTATCAATTGGTATCAGAGCATTCTAGGTCCTCTGTGTTGTAAGCTTAACCGCTTGAGGTAAAGATCCTAGTCAAATGATGAAGAGGGAAGGTCCAAAGTTTAACAGGGAAAATTTCGATATATGGAAAGATAGGATGAAGATATTCATCAGAAGCATGGGTGCTCAACACTGGACTTATGTTGAGAATGTCTATGTTGTCCCTACCGGTACTCTCACCAATGACCAAAAGAGAGAGATACAAGAAAATGGGCAAGTCATGGAAGCCCTTATTAGTAGTCTATCTGACATTAAGTTTATTGATGTTCAGGACAAGGTAAATCCCAAAGAGGTATGGGATGCTCTTGAAAATATCTATGGTGGTGATGAACATGTAAAATAGGCTAAGGAAGAAAGCCTGAGAGGGAATTTTGAAGATATGCAGATGGTTGAAGGTGAGACCATTCAGCAGTATGGAATAAGAATCAAAACAATGGTTGGAGAAATCAAGAGTGCAGGTGGTAAAATAGAAGATTCCACTGTGGTAAGCAAAGTTCTGAGATCCCTATTGCCAATCTATGAAATAAGGGTTGCTACTATTCAGGAGCTGAGATCAATAGACAAGACTAAGGTATCCTTGGACTCCATCATAGCCAAGCTGACAACCTATGAGCTAAATAGTTTTGATGGCAGTGTTCAAAAGACTGAATCAGCATTTAAAGCCTCTACTTTACCATCCAGAAAAGGAAAAGAAGCTAGCACTAGTGGTGAACCTAGTCAGAGCAGAGAAATGAATGATGAGGAGATTCTGATGGCATTTGAAGCTCTCCTTGCCAAGAAGCTTCCTAAAGGAACCGGTAAATACAAAGGTAAGCTACCTCTGAAATGCTTTTCTTGTAACCAAATAGGACATATTGCTATAAATTGTCCTAATGGCGATAACAAGGACAAACCAGAAAGGTTCAGGAAATTCAAAGGAGGAAACCGGAGAAACTGTTTTGTGGCAGTTGATGAAGGTGTCATAGATGAGGAATCGGAAGATGAAGAGAATGAAGACATTGTGTTTGTTTTTGTAAAGGAAGATGTGGCAAACAAGAAGGCTCTTGTCTCCCAGTTTGATAATTCCAATGAGTGGATCATTGACAGTGGCTGTTCTCACCATATGACAGGTGACCGGAGCAAGTTTCTATCCTTGGAGGAGTATGATGGTGGTGTGGTTTGCTTTGGCAATGATGCACCATGCATGGTCAAAGGCAGAGGGTCCATCTCTCTGAATGGAAAGAGTAGTGCTGACAATGTGTACTAGGTTGATGGTCTTAGACACAACCTTCTGAGTGTTGCCCAGCTAAATGATAGTGGCCTCACTTTGGAATTCAAGAATGGAGTTTGCAGAATCAAAGGAAAAGATGGTGAATTGGTGACCACTGGCATGCAGAATAAAGGTAACCTATTTCATCTAAATGCAAATATAAGTACATGTCTTATGGCTAAGCTTGATGATAGCTGGATATGGCATAGGAGACTCTGCCATGTAAACTTTGATAACATTATGAAGGCTAGTAAGATCAAGGCAGTTAGAGGGTTGTCGGTGCTAAGAAAACTGGATAATACCTTGTGCAGAGAGTGTCAATTGGGCAAAATGTCTTCCTCAACCTTTAAAGGTAAATCTTTCACTGCTGACAACTTGCTTGATCTTGTGCATACTGATTTGTGTGGTCCTATGAAAACTAGAAGTGTGCAGGGTGATAGGTACTTCATGATTCTCATTGATGACTGCTCAAGAATGATGTGGGTCACATTCTTGAAAGACAAGTATGAAGATTTTGTGAAATTCAAAGCTTTCAGAGCATTAGTGGAGAAGGAAAGTGGTAAAAGGATCAAGTGTCTCAGAACTGATCAAGGAGGGGAATTCACTTCCAGTGAATTCAACAAGTATTGTGAAGAATTTGGCATCAAAAGGCAATTGTCTGCCACCCGGACTCCACAACAGAATGGCCTAGTAGAGAGCAATAACCGGACTGCGGTTGAAGTAGCTAAAACCATGTTGATTCAAGGAAAGGTAGCTCACACCTTTTGGAGAGAAGCGGTGAGCACTGCAGTCTACACTATGAACTGGGTACTCATCAAGAAAGGTAAGGACAAAACTCCTTATGAGTATTGGACTGGTAAGACACCTATGGTTAGCTATTTAAGGGTATTTGGTAGCAAATGTTACATCAAGAGTAGTGAACATCAAGGCAAATTTGAAGCTAAATGTGATGAGGGAATATTCCTAGGATATTCCACGAAGAGTAAAGCTCTCAAGTTTTACAACAATAGGACTCAGAGAATTATGGAAAGTGTCAATGTAAGAGTTGATGAATCCTCTGAGAAAACTAAGGAAACTGGTAGTGAGCAAGCTGTAAATGAACCGGTTGCAACCTTCTAGGAACCAGTTGTCAGTCAACCAAGTACCAATAACAGTGTTCCTGAACCGGTGAATGTTGATGCTGATGAAGATGAGGATGAAGAGGAAAAGCAAGAAGAACCAGTCAAGACCATTCCTTGGTATGTCAAGCTGAATCATGATCCTAAGCAGATCATAGGAGACAAGGATGAAGGAATCCTTACAAGAAGTAAGGTTAGAGAAAACTCATGTATGATCTCTGAATTTGAGCCTAAGTCATTCAAAGAGGCTCATAAAGATGGAGACTAGATTAAGGCAATGGAGGAACTTGACCAGACAGAGAAAAATGGTACATGGTCCTTGGTACCTAGACCAGAGCATAAAAATGTCATTGGCACCAAATAGGTGTTCAAAAACAAGCTGAATGAGGATAGCACAGTGATTAGGAATAAAGCCAGATTGGTGTGCAAAGGATATGCTCAAGAAGAAGGAGAAGACTATGGATAAACCTTTTCTCTTGTAGCCAGATTGGAAGACGTTCGTATGCTTCTTGCATATGCAGCTTTTAAAGGGTTCAAAGTATATCAAATGGATGTAAAATCTACATTCCTAAATGGTGTACTTGAAGAGGAGGTGTATATAGAGAAACCAGATGGGTTTTCCCTATCTGAAGACAGTGATATGGTGTGCAGGCTACATAAAGCCTTATATGGTCTAAAGCAAGCACCTAGGGCATGGTATGAGCACCTACATTCCCATCTTGTGAAGATTGGATTTGAGAGAAAAAGTGAAGATAGCAATATCTACTTGAGGTCTGAAGGAGATCAGATTCTGATCTGTGAGGTTTTTGTTGATGACAATATCTTTGGTGGAGATGACAAGATGAGTCATGAGTTTGCTGATGAGATGAAGAAAGAGTTTGAGATGTCATTCATAGGGGAGATTAAGTTCTTCATTGGACTGCAGATCCAGCAGATGAAAGATGGAATCTTTATCACTCAGTCCAAATATGTCAAAGAGGTGTTGAAGACCTTTGGCATGGAAGATAGCAAACCGGTTGGTACACCGATGGTGACCGGTTGCAAATTGTCAAAAGAGGATGATTTTGCACTGGTTGATGAGAAGGAATATCGATCAATGATTGGTAAGTTGCATTATGTAGTGCATAGCAGATTGGATATTGCACATGCAGTTGGCATTACTGCAAGGTTCCAGAAAAGTCCAAGAGAATCACACTTGATTGCAGTCAAGCGGATTCTTAGGTATCTGAAGGGAACTATTGACTATGGATTGTGGTACCCATACAGAAATGATTTCAATCTGAAAGTATTCATAGATGTTGATTGGGCAGGTAATGTGGATGACCAGAAAATCACAACCGGTGGTGCATTCTTTCTCGGTGGTAGACTGGTCTCATGGATGAGTAAAAAGAAGAGTTGTATCTCTCAGTCTACAGTGGAAGCAGAGTATGTTGCAGCTTTCATGAACTGCACTCAGACAATCTGGATGAAGCATGTTTTAAATGGCTTCAAAATCCCTGTATCTGAATTGGTAAGTATATTCTATTATAACACAAGTGCTATCAATATCTCAAAGAACCCGGTTTTACATTCTAGAACCAAGCATTTTGAGCTTAAGTATCATTTCTTGAGGGAAAAGGTTCAGAATAAAGAGATTGCACTGGAACATGTTTCCAGTAAGGAGTAGTTAGCAGACATATTCACCAAGCCTCTCCCAAAGACTACATTTGTGCATTTAAGAGGTGAATTGGGGGTACTGCCCCTTCAGGAGGTGAACTAAAAGTATTTGTTCCACATCAGTCAGGTATTGCATAGTCAAATCTTTGTTGATTGATGTGTTGAAGGATGCTACTCCTCAGGGGGAGCAGCATAATGGAATAGGGATGCTTGTGCCTCCACTTTGCCATTGTTGTCAAAGGGGGAGAAGGAGTGAAGTGGAAAAGATATCTGCAAAAAATGGGGGAGAAGATGTGAAGCAGAGAGATATCTTTGTATATTGCCATCAATGCCAAAGGGGGAGATTGTTGGCATTATGTGAACCAGTATAAGGACATAATGATATTGTATGTTGTCATTGATGTCAATATGTGATATGTGAGAAGAGAGAACCGACATATGAGTGAACCGATATATATGCCAAAGTGAAGTGGTGTATTTGCTCAAGGTAAACCGACATGTAGTTATGGGAACCAACACATGGAAGCATTGTATGGCTACCGGTTGGTAGGTAGTTTCCACTTCAGGATTTCTAGTTTGAGTACCTCAAGCCTATGTGACTCAATCAGTGATCTTTGTGTGATGAGTTAGTAGTATAACAGAGAACAGATCATGTTTCCATGTAAGCCCTGTGCGCATGAAGGATCTTGCATGAAGAAGACTATTCCTATCTACCTTGGGAATGTGCGAAGTTTGTCAAATGGTGATAACGCGTGATGGGTTATCAACCACCATGAAATTGGTGGATAATGGATGATGGAGAATGTCTTGAGATCGATTCAAGATTGTTGCATTTAATGTAGTATGATTCAACGGTCAGGATTGAACCACTTGAATTGCTTAACCTAACAGGTTTAGGGTTTAGGGTTTTTGCTACCGACCTGTCTGTTTCCTATAAGGTCAATGTTGTGTTTCTTTCTAAGGTTGTTAGCAAAAGTTGTGTGTGTGTATCCAAGGAAAGTGATACGTGATTCTTGCCAGACCAAAGGAGAGAAGAGATACCTGCAAAGTGAATGTGTAGAAGGTGAAGAGGAGCCAAAATGGATCTGCATTAGCATTGAGTGCTATTACTAGATCATTGTAATTCCTGTTGATCTTTAACCACTTCAACAGTTGTGAAATCCCTTGACAGGGTAGCCTTAACCAGCTTGATAAAAATCCCTTAACAGGGTAGCTTTAACTGGCTTGATTCCAATCCCTTAACAGGGTAACTCGAAGTTATTGAGTTCTGGGAAGCTATAGAGCTCCGGAGATCCTTTAGCTATTGAGTTCTTGAAATCCTCTAACAAGGTAACCCTAACCGGGTTTAACCCTTAATTGGGTATTGTAGCCATCCCTTAACCGAGTGATCCCTAATAGGATCGGTTCCTAGCATAACCTATTGTAATGTCTTTAACTAGACAAGGCTCCTAACAGAGTAGACTTCTAAAGAGTTTCAAAGCAGCTTGTGGGTATTCATCCCCACCGTGGTTTTTCCCAGTTGGGTTTCCACATGAAAAATATGTGTGTCATGTGTGATGCTTTGTTATTACCTATTGAGCATATGATGGTTCTGTGTTTTATGCCTATCTATAAAACATATTGAACTAACTATTGTGAAGATCTGATGATAGTTTACCTGTTCATGCATGAGGGTGTAATGGTACTATAGTATTGAGCTAAGAGGAAAGCTTAGTGAGTGACCGGTTTATGATTGTTTTAGTTATTCTGGGTCTTACTGGTTGCACTATGTTTCAAGCAGTATCACTGCTTGCCAGTCATTTAGAGTATTTGTTGTCAAACCAGTTTTGGACTGTATTTTTGTTTGTACTGATTCACCCCCACCTCGCAGTACCGGTTTGGTATTATTCGTTCATCATTGAGTTATCAGATTCCACAAGCTATATTATTGAGGAGAATGATTTAGCTTCTAAAGTTGAAGAGAAAGATGAATGGGTAATTGATAGTGGTTGTTCACATCATATGATTAGTGATAAAAGCAAATTTGTGAGCAAGGAAAGATATGATGGTGGAATAGTTATATTTGGAGATGGAAAAACTAGTGTGATCCATGGGAGAGGTTCTATTCCTTTTGATGGTAAGCATAACATTGATGATGTGTTATATGTTGAAGTTTGAAGCATAATCTTTTGAGTGTTGGAAATATGGTTGATAAAGGTTATAATCTACAATTCAAAGATGGAAAATACAAGACCCTAAATGTCTTTGGTATAGAGATTGCATCTGTAACTACTACTGAAGGTAAAAAAATTCATTTGAATGCAGGTGAGAAAAGTTGTTTGATTGCTCAAATTGATGAGAGTTGGTTGTGGCATAGGAGAATGTATCTTGTAAATTTTGATTCAATGATCAATATTTGTTCTATACAAGTTGTTAGAGATCTGCATAAGATTGTTAAGCTTGCTAATCCGATATGTAAGGAATGTCAGTTGGGTAAGAAAACAAGAATTTCTTTCAAGAGAAAGCAGTAATCATATGATGGACTGCTAGATCTTATGCATAATGATCTATGTGGACCTACAAATGTTAGAAGTGTGCAAGGTGATAGATATTTTATGCCGCTAATTGATGATTATTCCAGGATGATGTGGGTTGTCTTTTTGAAGGAGAAATCAGAAGCATTGGAAAAATTCAAGATATTCAAAGAAAAGGTTGAAACTAAGTCTAGTTTGAAGGTGAAATTTATGAGATATGATAGAGGTGGATAATTTTGTTCCAGTGAGTTCAATTCATTATGTGAAAAGCATGGGATTAGAAGACAATTATCTGCTCCTAGAACCCCTCAGTAGAATGAAGTTGTTGAAAGGAAGAACATAACTGTCTTGGATGCTGCAAGGACTATGCTGATTGAAGGGAATATTCCAAAGATCTACTAGAGAGAAGTTATTAGCACTGTTGTTTACACATTCAATAGAGTTCATATCAAAGGTGATACCGATAAGACCCCTTATGAGCTTTGGTTTGGTCATGTTCCTACTGTGAGATATTTCAGAGTATTTGGTAGAAAATATTATATCAAGAGAGATGAGGATATAGGAAAGTTTGATGCTAGAAGTGATGAAGGAATTTTCTTAGGATATTATACCAAGAGAAAAGCCTACTGGTGCTACAATAAGAGACTGAGAAAGATAGTGGAAAGTGAAAATGTGAAGGTGGATGAGAACCTTGGGAAGGAGATCAGAGCATGTGGATATGATGATGGTCAACATGTTGTTTTAGCTCCTATTCAAACTGAAGAGCCTAAGCAGAATGATTTGGTAGAGACAGTTAACCTGGATGTTGATGTTGCCGATGAAGAAGTGCAGGAACCTAATAATCAGAACAATCAGAAGACTCAAAGGTATGTAAGACTGAATCATTCTAAAAATCAGATTATTGGTGATAAGAATAAAGGTGTAATGCCTAGAAGAAGGTTAGATGTTGAAGAAGTATGTTTGATTTCTAAAGTTGAACCTAAAGATGTTGCTAAAGCTTGTAAAGGTGAAAGTTGGACAAGAGCTATGGAAGAAGAATTAGATCAGATTGAAAAGAATAATACATGGGAACTTGTGCCTAGACATAAGGATAAGAATGTTATTGATACTAAATGGGTATTCAGAAATAAATTGAATGAATTCGGCGAAGTCGTTATAAATAAAGCTAGACTGGTTTGCAAAGGATATTCTCAGAAAGAAGGAATTGATTATGAGGAGACTTTTGCTCCAGTGGCTAGATTGGAAGTTGTTAGATTGTTGCTTGCATATGTTACATAAAGATTTCAAGGTATATCAGATGGATGTCAAATCTGCCTTTTTGAATGGTGAGCTAGAGGAAGAAGTCTACATTGAGCAACCTGATGGAATTTTATTGTCAAATGATGGGGACATGGTATGTAAGTTGAAGAAATCCCTTTATGGATTGAAGCAAGCCCCTAGAGCCTGGTATGCTAGATTAGATATTGATTTGTTGAAATTGGGATTTACTAAAGGTGTTGCTAACAGTAATTTGTACTTTAATATAGAAAGTGGTAACATCCTGATTGTTGAAGTCTTTGTTGATGATATTATCTTTGGAGGTGATGATGACTCGAGCATGAAGCTTGTTGGTGATATGTAGAAAGAATTTGAGATGTCTATGATTGGTGAGATGAATCTTTTCTTAGGTTTGCAGATTTAATAGACTAGAAAAGGTATATTCATATCTCAAACTAAGTATGTGAAGTAATTGCTAAAGAAGTTTGGGTTGGATGACTCCAAACCAGTTGGAACTCCTATGGTGACTGGTTGTAAATTGTCTAAGAATGATGAATCTTTGAAAGCTAATCAAAGCTTGTACAGATCTATGGTTTGTGGGCTGTTATATCTTACTTAGACTAGACTAGACATTATGCATGTTGTGTGCATTGCTGCTAGATATCAAGCTAATCTGAAAGAGAGTCATGTCACTGTTGTGAAGAGGATATTCAGATACCTGAAGGGAATTGTAGATTATGGTATGTGGTATCCAAGGAATGATAATTTCATGATATAAGTCTACATTGATGCAAATTGGGCTCGTGATGTTGAAGAACAGAAGAGCACTATCAGTGGAGCATTCTTTTTGGGTAAGAAATTGGTTTTTGTTCGCAATTCAGAGGAATTGATTATGTGTTGCATTGATGTCAACACTAGCTTGTTTGGTTGTCTACCGGTTTCTGGTAGAGTGGTTGGATTGTGATGTTGATCTGGATATCATCTCCAGTATTCTCTAATATATTCATATTGGTGGAATTGGTTTGGTTTGGTCATTCATGTGCATGTTACATTCAGTTAGTTTGGGATTTGGTGATCCAGAAGCTATCATATGTTCCAGTAAGCCTTTTGGTTATTGGTAAGGGTTTTACCAGCAAATCTTTGTTGAAGATCTTTTGATGGATTAGATAAGTGGTGTTGGTGCGGCTTCTAGAAGGTTCTCAGGATGTTGATGGTTATCATGTTCATGTTCCAGTTGATCAGTGGCTTTTCATTTAGCACCGGACCTATTCTATGATATTCTGTTAGGTTATGGACCGATTTATGTAACGTGTTCGTGGATTCTCTCGATGCATTACTAGTTGGATTTATTGTTTGGTTAATGTTGTTTCGGTCTTAGGCCAATTTGTGTTATCATTGGTTTGCGGGTTTATGAAATGAATTTATTTTATTATCTTTTAGGTGGTCGACCTAATTGTTTAGGTCTTGGGTTGGTATAAATATGATGTAAGATCTATTTGTAGATCATGGGATGGATGGTTATCGATTGTGGGTTATGGGATTATCTGTGTGTGAATAAAGTTGTAATCATATGTAGAGGATTTGGTTGATCTTAGGTGATAGAATTGGGTTTGTGTAATATGTTTAAGACCTTCGGCATTGAGCTTAACTGGAACTGTACTCAGGCATAGAAGATGCTATTCTTGTAGTTCATTATTATTTTCGGATTGTAGTTCGAAGATATTTTATAGCCAGTGAGGCTCCTTTGTGATGAGTAGTGTTCTCTAGGATGTTGGTTTTTCTGCATGTGTAGGCCCCTTATTATAATATTTATTCATCTGATCAGTGGATAGATATTGTGGGTCTCCAATCCCACTGTGGTTTTTCCTGAATGAGGTTTTCCATGTATATATGTATGGTGTTGTGGTGTCCATCTTTGTGGTTGCATTTTTACTTATTATTATTTAGTTTTATGCATACCAGCTGCTAAGTTATTGTGTTAATAAGGTTAAAACTAATCATTCTAGGAGAACACTGATTCATCCCCCCCCTCTCAGTGTTCTTGGATCCCAACAATTGGTATCAAAGCCTGGTGCCTCAGAATAAGTCTAACAACTTGAGGAAGATCTTGTATCTGGAATCTATGGAGATGAGTTTGAGGAAGGAACTTCAAGTAGCTCTTGAGGACTATGATGCTGAAAGGTTGAGGAACATGAGGTTGCAAGATGACCTGAGATCTGTGAAGGAATTCATTTTTACTCTGCAAGAGAGGTTGTCATTTGCACAAACCAAAAGGAAAGAACTTTGTCATCATTTACAAAATCAAGATGATGGAGAGAAGAATTCTTTAAAGGATCTATGTCATAAGTTGAGTCAAGAAAATGGTGTCACGAAGAATGAAATACAATCCCTAACTATGAGGATGTCCAAGGAGATTGAAGATCGGAAGAAGAATAAATAAAATCTTGCTAAATCTCTGAAAGACAGATATGAAGAATGCATTAGGTTGGCACATGAGAATGATCTATTGATAGCTAAATTGGTGCAATCCTAGAACAATGAGAAAGAGTTGGAAAGAATGATGATAATCCTAAGAGGTGATTGTTAGCATTTGGCATTATAACAGACAATGAAAGATTGTTGGCATTTCAATAAGGATATTGAGAAGGTTTTTGATGATTATGGATATAACTGATTAAGGATGTTTACTGTCTTGATATTATTATTTTGTCATTGATGTCAAGAAATTGATTTTCTAATTCAGTATGATGTCGCCATATCTTGAGAAGTATGATTTGAAGAGTATAAAGATGTCGGTAAAAGACACAGAAAGAATATGATGAATAAGGGGATGAATAAGGTATTCAATGGGAAACTATTACCAAGTCAGACAATGATGAGATCATGATGTTTAGATTGTTTTAACATCATACATATGTTGTAAATTGTAAGGTTAATACTATACTATGTTACCGAGCAAAGAACCTAGTCGGTAAACACTAAGGAACCTAGTCGGTAAACCCTAAGGTTATCACTATCGGTTAATGAAGGTAGAATGTCTACCGAGTGAAGTTTAGTATTTACTGAGTTGTTACCGAGTTGTAACCGAGCTATAATAGAATACATTAAATGGTTACATGCGTTATTTAATGAAGGAAGCTGATGAGTTGGAATTGATTAAATGATTGGTATGACGTGCATGAAGTTTGTTAATGAATCTATGGCATAGGAAAATCGGCATGAAGATCTACAGCTCAGATTGAACCACAATACCCTAGCACAAGTTCCAAGAAATGTATGCAAGTTCCAAGGCAGGGTAAAAAAATTTAGATCAAAGGATACATTGAACCTGGTCAAAGTTTGAAGATCTGATGGCTATGATTGATCATGGGAAATGTGATCAAGGAGATTAAGTGGTTAGCTAATTGTTTATAAATAGGGAACTATTGATAAACAGTGTATGCGAGCAAATGTATGCACAGGGATGCTACATAGTGATTACCGAGCACATAAGCTTGAAGACCTATTTGAATAACAGAGTATAGAAGCCCAACAGATGGACAAGATTAGTTATATGTCTAGATTGTATTGAACAAATAAGAATCTGCTTTAGCATTTTAGATGTGAAGTTGCAGATAGATTTTTATTATTGTTATTTTGTGAAAGTGACAGAAAATCTCTTAACCGAGTGGACTTAACAGTCTTATTTGTAAAACCCTCTAGCAAGGTGACATTTTGATTGAGTGTTTGAAATCCTTTAACAAGGTCACTTCTAACAAGGTGAAGATCCTAACAGATCTAAGGGAAATCCCTTAATCGGGTCACATCTAGCAATGTGTTTGTAATCTTTAACATGATTTTCTTTTAACCGAGCATACTCTAGAAGAGTATATTTATTAGTGGGTCCGAAATCCCACAGTGGTTTTTCCCTATTTGGGTTTCCATGTTAAATCTGGTGTTATGAGGTTTATGATGTTTATATGCTTTTGAGTTAGCATGTTTAGCAGTTTTGGCTATATTACTGAAGTATATGTTACCGAGGTTGAATCTGATGTTTTTATGGAAGATTAAGTTTGTATGATTCACCCCCCCGCTCTCATCTTGTTGGCTATTGGATCTGTACTTACATTAAGTATCAGAACTATCAGTGATATGGATTCTGTAAATGAGTACAAAGATAAGCTAAAGGTTAGTTTTGCTAAGATTGATGAGTTATTAAACAATCAAAGGGACAGTGGAGAGACTAGAGGTCTTGGATTTGAGCATGGATAAAGCTCTAGTACTACAAATTAGGATGATACATCAACTCCGAAGAACAATAAGGAGAATCCACCAGTTAACTGGAATCAAAGGTCACTAGTAAGTAAACTCAATGCACATAAATTTAATGGTAGATGCTTTGTTTGCAATAAGTTTGGTCATATGGAAAGTCAATGCAGAAATAGAGTCAATCAGAATAATAATTCCGGTATCGGTCAGTGTTTCAATTACAAAAAGTATGGTCATAGGACAAAAGATTGTAGAATTAATGTAAAATGTCATGCATGTGGAAAGTTTGGACATATAGCTAATAAATGTATGTTGAGGAATAATCAAGGTTACAGTAAGGCAATTCAAAAGAACAATTTCACTTGCTATGCATGCAACAAAGTAGGACACATTGCTAAATTTTGCAGAAGCAAGAACCTACCAGGAGGAAATGACAAATATAATGAGAAGGGAAAGCAAAAGGTTGATGATATCTGGAAGGAGAATGAGAAGAAGTGGATTAGAAAGTCTGAGGATCAACCGACTAAAGCAAATACCTTGGTTACTCAACCGACATAACAAAATGTTCTTGCACCTACATGAAACTCATCCGATAACTAAGGCATTTGCCTTGGGGGAGGCAAATTGATGACAGATCTTGCATTACCCCCGGTAGTGGTGTGAAATACCATTTCATATTTTGGAGTAGTCAATTTGAAGGATAACCAGAGAAGATTTGTTGGATCTTGGATCTGGTTTGGTTTATTAGTAAGTCACTTTATGAGTTATGGTTTGGTCATACATCTACAGTTAAGTATTTCATAATCTTTGTTGGCATATGTTCAGAGTATGTTGACATGATGATATTGTATGTTGTCATTAATGTAAATATGATGAAGAGTGAACTGGTATATTGAAGTAAGCACTCGTAAGAGAACCGGTATATGTGAAAATGTGAAGTGGTATGTTTGTCCAAGTGAACCGGTATGTTGAAATGTGAAAATGTGAAGTGGTATGTTGAAATGTGAACCGGTATATGTGAAAATGTGAACCGGTATATGTGAAGAAGTGAAGCGATATGTTTGTCCAGGAGAACTGGTATGTTGGAATGTGAACCGGTATATGGAATGTTTTGTATCAAGGTTTCATATGGTATGACTACCGGTTGGTAGTCTTAGCTTCAGGGTTTCCGGCTGAAGTATTCTATGCCTATGTGATTCAACCAATGATATTGTGTGTTGTGCTAGCATTGTAATGAAGAATAGATTGTGTTGCCACGTCATCTCTATGTGCATGAAGGATCTTGCATGAAGGAGATTGATCCTATCTACCTCGGGAATGTGCGAAGTCTCTGCAAATGGTGGAGAACGCGTGATGGGTTATTGCCTCCAAGATGCGGTGAAGAATGAACGATGGAGAATGTCTTGAGATTTGTTCAAGACTGTTGTATTCAAATCAAAGTGTTCAATGGTCAAGATTGAACCGACTAAATTGCTTAACCTAAATGTTTAGGGTTTAGGGTTTATGCTACCGACCTATTTGTTTCCTATAAGATCGATGTTGTTTTTCCTGTTGAGTTTGTTGGAAAATGTTGTGTGTGTATCTAAGTGCAAAGATACATGATTCTTGCCAGACCAGATATGAGAATAGATACCTAGAGAGTGTGAGTGCAGAAGGAAGGATCTGAAGTGGATCTGCATTGGCATTGAGTGTTGTTACCAGATCATTGTAATACTTGTTGACCTCTAACCACTTCAACAATTGGAAAATCCCTTAATAGGGTAGGTTTAACCGGCTTGTTGTAAATCCTTTAACAAGGTGACTCAAAATCATTGAGTTCTAAAAATCCTCTAACAAGGTAACCTTTAACCGGGTTTAACCCTTAACTGGGTATGGTAGCCATCCCTTAACCGGGTGATCCCTAGCATGATTGGTTCCTAACATAACCTATTGTAAAGTCTTTAACCAAACTAGGATCCTAATAGAGCGGACTTCAAAAGGGTTCAAAGAACAGCTTATGGGTATTCATCCCCACCGTGGTTTTTTCCAGTTGGGTTTCCACATGAAAAATATGTGTGTTATGTGTGATGATTTTCATATGATGCTTTGTTATTCTCTGTTAAGCAATAAAGCATGTTGAACCTGTAAGTCTTTACATTCCTATTAAAGTATTACTAGTGTATGAATATGGGTGAAGTGGAAATAAGATACTAGATTGTGTGGAAAGCTGAGTTACTAGTTTATGTCTTTCTCTGCGCTTAACCGGTAGTAATCTGGTTTAGACCAGTGTTATTGCTTGCCAGTCAAATGGCAGGGTTCTTAGTCTAACCGGTTCAAGAGAAACTATTTTTATCAGTACTGATTCACCCCCCATCTCAATACCGGTTTGGTACTAACTGGTCATCATTGATTTATCAATCTTTGGTAGTGAATTAGAAAGTTTGATCCTAGATGTGATGAAGGGATATTTCTTGGTTATTCAAATGAAAGAAAAGCATATAGATGTTATAAAAAAAGATTAAAGAGAATTATGGAGAGTGCTAATGTCAAGGTGAATGAGCAGTATAGAGGTCAAATCAGAACTTATGGAAGAGAACCAAAAGTGGAAATGATCATAACTAATCTGGTAACACCTGTACCAGAACAAAATGTTGAACTACTTACCCGACAGTATCAGAAAATTCAATAGTAACTGAAGATCAGACTAGAGGAACAGAAAGTCAGAAGACTCCTAGGTATGTTAGGTTGAATCAATCAGAAGATCAAATAATTGGACAAGGAGAAGGTTGTTAGTTGATGAGGTATACTTAATTTCTTAATTGAACCGACATTAGTAGTTGAAGCATGTAAGGATGAAAGCTATGTAAGAGGAATTGGATGTTGAACACAATGTACCACTAAGAGGGGGTGAATTAGTGGCTCCCAATATTCTAAACCTTTTAAACCAAACTCTTGGTACCGATTAGCAAATCAGACACAAGGAAGATATACTAGTGAGCTAAGGAAAGTGATCAAATGCAAACACACAAAGATACTCAACACATAACACCAGATATACAAGGAAAACCCAATGTGAGAAAAACCTTGGTGAGAAATGTTGCTAGAGACTACTACTCCAATCTAGCCTCACAATAAAAATTGATTACAAAATTTAGGGCACCAACCCAAGGAACACCAACCCCTGCATCGAGCTCCAACTCAGTGATATACAATAGACCAGATTAATACAATAGTTGTAGCCTTGTTACAAATACATTTTGTGACTCTTGCAATCAAAATACTTCACCGATTTAACTCTTCTCTGCTGATTCTCCCTTGCTTAGTTCTCTACCAGTTCTCTTTCCTCTGTTTATACCTTTTCTACCCTAATTCTAACTGGCATGCCCTTCACCAGTACACTCTCTTTTCTCCTTCACCTTCAACAACTTTCTTCCTAAACCTCCCTTGGTTCACACAAATGATGTTCTATTTGGTAGCTTGTTGGTTTCTCTAACCTTACCGGTAAAACCTCTGATAAACCTTCTACCGGTTCAACCTTTGTGTCAGTCAGCTCCAAAACTTAGCTGCTTTTGATCTTCTCTCTAATCACTCTCTTCTCTCTTAGCTACTCTCTCTTTTCTGACATCAAGCATCATCTTCTTTCATTTTTGGTCTTCATATTTATACTTGGCTTTCCCGCTAAGACCAGAGTTTAAATGATGGCACGCTAGGGATTTTCTCCACCAACTTAATCCATATCAAATCTGATTAGATCTCCTCTCCTTAATTGATGATCTACAGTATATCAAACATCACCTCCATTTCATATGACTTATGTAAATGCTTTTTATATTTAGCAACCTGCAACTTGTTTTTCGGCCTTGCTCTGTCATTCACCATTAATGGCTTGCTATTTCCTTTGACCAATGAGCACAAAGATCGAATTGCCTTGCTTGGTTTACATCACCAAAAATCTTCTACATCTTGATCTGCCTCAAGCTGTACTTCTTCTGTTATTGACTCATGATTTTTGGGTTCCTTATTTAAAGTTGACTTGCTCATCACCTACCACGTTGATGGACAGTTCACTGATGTCTTGGATGCTTGCCACCTGGTATCCACCTGTCATCCTTGTCAATATCCACCTCTATCTAATCCACTGATTTAGTTTAGATTCATTCACCAACCAGGACATACTATTGGTGCTTTCTCACTAGGTCACTAACTTTGTTGGTACATGTCACTTTTTCTGTTATCCTTCATGTCTGCTTTCCTTTGTTCTATTGGTGGGTCAACCTAACTTGTCATCCAACACACCAATTCATCCACTAAGTCTATTACCGATGATATTATACCTACCTTCGTACCAGTATCATACACATCCTGATAATCATGCCAACCAATGGATTAGACTCTTCTCTGTTGTCTTTTCTTGCTTACCAGTGGTCATGTTTACTTACTGGTGAACATCCATCTCCTTCCCACATCTTGCATTCACCTTGCATACCGGTAACCATCCATACCGGTGAAATCCTATACTTACCGGATGACATCAATAACAATACAATGCTAACAATCTCCCCCTTTAGCGTTGATGTCAACATACTCTACATATCTTCAACAGGTTCATTTCTCCCCCTTTGACATCCTTGACAAAGGGTACAACCTCAACATGTACTTATCTCCCCCTTTGACCATCAACTAGTTCAAGAGTCAGAAAAAGGTATGGCAGTGATCTCTCATTGAACCATAGATCTCCATACACATTTAAGTGCATGAAGCAAGTGACACAACACCTAACTTGTGTCTCAAATACTCAAAAGTGCTTACTGATAGAGGCTTGGTGAAGATATCTACCACTTGTTCACCTATAGGGACATACTCTACATTAACTTCCTGATCTGGCACCTTCTCCCTGAGAAAATGATATTTGATGGCAATATGTTTTGTGCTTGAGTGCATAACCAGGTTCTTTGATATGTTAATTGCACTTGAATTGTCATACTGGATGGAATGGGGTCAGACATCTCTACCTAAATATCCTTGAGGGTTTGCTTCATCCATAGCACTTGAGAGCAACAATATATTATGCCTTAGCAGTAGATAGAGAAACTGAATCCTGCTTCTTGTTGTACCATGAGACCAATCTGTTATCTAGGAAGAATGCACCACCACTTGTGCTCTTCTGGTCATCAATGCAGTCTGCCCAATCAGCATCAGTGTAGGCATGTAAGGTAAAATCCCCCTTTTTGGGTACCATAGTCCATAATCAAAAGTCCCTTGTAGATACCAGAATATCCTGACTGCATCCACATGTGACTGTTTGGGTGCAACTTGAAATCTAGCCACCATGCATTATGCCTGCACTATATCCGATCTAGAAGTAGTAACATATATCAGACTATCAATCATGGATCTATACAATGTCTGATCCATTGCCAGTGATTCATCACCCTTTCTTAACTTGCACCCGGTCACCATGGGAGTACTTACCGATTTGTTGTCTTCCATTTGGAATTTCTTCAACATGTCTCGGGCATACTTGGTTTGAGAGACAAATATTACCTTGTCTCATTGTGAATCCTGAAAACCAAGAAAAAATGACAGCTCTCCAAGCATGGACATCTCAAATTTTGATTTCATCTGATCAACAAAGTCCTTGCATAGGGTGTCCTTGTTACCTCCAAAAATGATGTCATCCACATACACAACCACAATAATCATGTGGTTTCCTTCTCCTTTAACATACAAATTACTATTTGCACTTCCTTTTCTAAATCCTTGCTCCTTTAGATACTTATCTAGCCTTGAGTACCATGCTCTAGGAGCCACCTTCAAACCATACATTGCTTTCTTCAACTGACACACAAAGGTTTCATCATCATGTAGTAGAAAACCATTTGGTTGTTCCATGTTTACTTCCTCTTCTAAATTTCCATTTAGGAAAGCAGATTTTACATCCATTTGATAAACTTTATAACCCTTGTAGGCAGAGAAATCAAGAAACATCCTAATAGCTTCTAGCCTAGCCACTGGTGCAAATGTTTCTTCAAAATCAATACCTTCTACTTGATAATATCCTTTTCACACTAACCTTGCTTTATGCCTCACAATCTTCCCTTCTTCATTCATATTATTCTGGTATACCCACTTTGTGCCAATGCCATTCTTATCAATCGATCTACAAACTAATTCCCAATTCTTATTCTTCTCAATCTGTTGCAGTTCCTCTTCCATTGCATCCATCCATTTTTGACTTTTGTTGGCCTCATTGAATGTCTTAGGTTCTATTTCAGTCATGAGGCAGAAATTGACTTGTTCATCATTCCGAGCAAGTCTTCTTCTAGTCTGCACACCATCACTCTTTTTACCCAAAATCTTCTCTTTCAGGTGGTTTTTCTACACATACCAGTTAGGGACCTTATTGGATGCATCTTTCGGTTCACTGTCTGACTTAGCCCAGTTCAACCCGGTTCAAAGTATATGTTGTAGTATGAACCACTTTTGTCCAATACATATCCAGTAAGCTTTCCTCATTCAATATGGTTATGACCACCTCCTTGACTGTCCTGATCTTCCTTTCTACCCAACCATTTTGTTGTGGTGTCCTGGGGGCTGAGTATTGTCTTAAATTCCTTTGATGTGAACTCTCCACCCTGGTCAAATCTTAGGAATTTCAGCTTGCATCCACTTTCCTTCTCTACCATCTTCCAAAAGATCTTGAATCTATCAAATGCTTGAGATTTATCCTATAGAAAAGTGAGCCATGTCATTCTTGAGTAGTCATGAATGAAGAGCATAAAGTATATCTCACCAGCAAGAGCTCTTGTCCTAGTTGGGCCACAAAGATATGTATGTACAAGTTCAAGTGGTCTTGAAGTATTATGATACTTAGTCTTGAAGCTCACCTTAGTTTTATTTCCTCTTACACATTCATCACAAAATGTGCTTACCAATTTTGACGATTGGTGGTATATTTCTCACAGACCCCTTTTTGCCTACTGCAACTAGATTATCAAAATTTATGTGGCCTAATCTCTTGTGCCACAATCAACTCTCATCCACTTGTCCCATCATGCATTGGGACTCAAAGAATTCTTTTAGATTGTACACATTTCCATTAGTTCTTGTACCTTGTGCTACAATCTGACTGATACTCTCTTTTCTTATCTGTCAACCGGTAGAGTAAAAAATGAATTTGTATCCTTTATCACACATCTTACTCACACTTAGAAAATTGTGTTTTAGACCTTCTACATAATACACATCATGTTCCTTCAATTTTCCATCTATATTCAAAGTACTTTTTCCTTTTATCTTGATGGAGGAGTTATCTCCAAATCTTACTGAGCCTCCATTCCAATATTCAAGCTTGATAAATTTATTTTTATCACCTGTCATGTGGTTGGAACAACCACTGTCTACAACCCACAAGTATCTTCTTTTTGCATGTAGGGCAGTTTGCACAATCAGACTTGATTCTGCTTTGTTGTTGTCTTTTTCAACCCAAACCAGTTTGTCATCTTTCTTTTTGTTTGCTGCAAATTCTTGTTCTATTTTAACTACTAGTTTCTGATCATGAGCCGTTTGTTTTTGCTTGATTTTCCTGTGCTTGCAATATGTCCAAACTCTTGATAGTTATAGCATTTCACATTTACATTGAAAAAATAATCTTTAAAACTATTGTAGGACACCGATTTAATTTTCCTACATTCAAAGCTCCTATGACTGAATCCATTGCACTGATAACAAACAACATCCATATCCCAGAGTGCATTAAATGGATTTTTACTTGCAAAACTAATAGGGGGCTTGTTCATCAATCTACAATCACCAATTATATGTCCAAACTTATTACATCGGTAACAATAACCATGAAATTTGGGTACATACCAGTCTTGTTGTTGTGGACTAGCGGGCCTTTGTCTCATTGGATGTCTCCCTATCATGTTGTTGACTTTGGTGAACCCTTCATCAACAATCTTGAACTTTCCTTTATAATTTTCATTTTGGTACATTGGGTGTGGCTTTCAGTTTTGAGCATACTGGTTCACAAGATGGTTTCTTATAGCCTCAACATAGGTCTTCTTACCGATATCTTTGCTGACAGTAAATGTTTGCTTCTCTTTACATTCACTTGAGGAATTTAATTGTATCTCTTTACCGAATGTGTCTTTGCTGTTGGAACTTTGTCTTTCTTCAAATCCCAAGACACCGATATATTTTAAATGCTTTTGATTATTCAAGATCTTGTCCAAATCTTCAGTGTTGCCCTCATACTTCCTCCTTATTTTCAATTCATCCTTACTCCTTTGAAGCTCCATTTCCGAGCTTTACAATTTCTTAATCCAAATTTTGATGCACCTTCTCCTTCTTCAAATCAGAGGATGTAACTTCACATATCCTCTTAGCTTCTTCCAACTAGAGTTTCAAGTCAGAAATTACTTGATTGGACTTATCCAGGGATTACTTCAAGAGATCTTGTTCTTCTACTACAGCAAGCTTGACTTTCTTGAGTTCTCTTCTTGTCTTAACTTCTCAAGATCACTTATGAGCTTGCCTTCTAGATCCACTTCAGCTTCAATGTCTTCATCTTCCAGATCTTCAAGAACCGGTTCATCTAGTGCCATAAAGAGATTAACTTCTCTTTCATGCTCATGGCAATCATCTTCTGATGCACTCTTTTCATCTGTGGTATCATCCTCAATGGTATATAGGATATTTTTCTTCCGGTAGCTTCTTCTTCCTTTCAGGTAAACTTTCTTCTCTTTGTCTTTACCGAAAGATTTTCCAAAGCTCCTTTTCTCATCTCCACCGGTTTTACTGTAGGGACATTTTGCAGCAAATTGTCCTATTTTACCATAGTTGAAACATTTGAGTGATAACTTTCCTTTATACTTACCAAATCCTCTCTTGAGTTTTCTAACAAAGTTTTCTACCTTTACATCCAAGTCTCCACTGGATCCTTTAAACCTCTTCCTTGCCCTTTTTGGTGGAATTGGAAAGAACCCATTTCCTTGAAGATCCTTCTCTGGTTGTCCTCATCTCATAAGCAGTTAAGGAGCCAAATAACTCATCCATTGTGAAGGTTTTTCAGATCCTTGGATTCCTCTATAGAAGAGACCTTAGTATCATACTTAGATGTGAGTGATCTAAGTACCTTTTTGATAATAATTTCATCAACAATTTCCTCTCCAAGTCCTCTGATGGTGTCACGGTTTCATCTACTCTATGAAGGTAGTCTGCAATCTTTTCTTCATCTTTCATCTTCAAGCCTTCAAGCTGACCTCTTAGTGATTACAACTTGGCCTCTTTGACCTTGGCATCTCCTTCAAACAATCTCTGCAATTTATCCCAAGTCTCCTTAGCAGATGAGCACTACATGACCTTGACAAAATCATTATCTAATAGCCCACTGAGAATAGCATGTTTAGCCTTTGCATTTTTCTCATACTCTTTCTTAGCATCCAAGTTAGTGGGAGGGACACTAGGGACAATATACCCATTCTTTATAGACATCCAAACATCAAATCCTAGAGAGGAGAGATATGTTTCCATTCTTTTGCACCAAAATGCATACTTGGTTCCATCAAACATGGGAGCTTTAGAAGATGAGGAGGACTCATTTCTTGCCATTGTGTTCTAAGGCCAGAATCTACCCAAGCTAGAGAAAGCTTATCTGACCAGGAACCTAGGCTCTGATACCAATTGTTGAACACAATGTACCACTGAGAGGGGGTGAATCAATGGTTCCCAATATTCCAAACCTTTTAAACCAAACTCTTGGTACCAGTTAGCAAATCAGACACAAGGAAAATATACCGGTGAGCTAAGGAAAGTGATCAAATGCAAACACACAAAGATAATCAACACATAACACCAGATATATGATGAAAACCCAATGTGGAAAAAACCTTGGTGAGAAATGTTGTTGGAGACAACTACTCCAATCCATCCTCACAATAAACACTGATTACAAAGTTTAGAGCACCAAGCTCCAACTTAGTGATATACAATAGATCAGATTAATACAATAGTTGTAGCCTTGTTACAAATATGTTTTGTAACTCTTGCAATCAAAATACTTCATTGGTTTAACTCTTCTCTACTGGTTCTCCCTTTCTCAGTTCTCTATCGATTCTCTGTCCTCTATTTATACCTTTTCTAACCTAATTCTGACTTGCATACCCTTCACCAATACACTCTCTTTTCTCCTTCACCTTCAACAACTTTCTTCCTAAACCTCCCTTGTCAGTTCACACAAATGATGTTCTTTTTGGCAACTTGCTAGTTTCTCTAACCTTACCGATAAAACCTCTGATAAAACTTCTACCAGTTCAACCTTTCTGTCAGTTAACTCCAACACTTAGATGATTTTGATCTTCTCTCTAATCACTCTCTTCTATCTAAGTTACTCTATCTTTTCCAACATCAAGCATCATCTTCTTTCATTTTCAGTCTGCATATTTATACTTGGTTTTCCCACCAAGATCAGAGTTCAAATGGTGGCATGCTAGGGCTTTTCTCCACCAACTCAATAAGTATCAAATATGATCTCCTCTCCTCTCCTTGATTGATGATCTGCAGTAGATCAAACATCACCACCATTTCATATGACATCTATATACACTTTCTACATTTAGCAACCTACAACTTGTTTTTCGCCCTTCTCTGTTGTTCACCATTAATTCATCAGTTGTTTCCTTTGACTAACGAGTACAAAGATCAAATTGTCCTTCTTGGTTTACATCACCATAAAGATTCTACATCTTGATCTGCCTCAAGCCGCACTTCTTCTATCACTGACCCATGATTTTTGGGTTCCTTATTTAAAGTTGACCTTCTCATCACCTACCACGTCGATGGACAGTTTACCGACCTCTTTGATGCTTGCCACCTGGTATCCACCTATCATCCTTGTTGACATCCACCTCTATCCAATCCACTGGGTTGATTTAGATTCATTCACCAACCAAGACATACTATCGGTGCTTGCTCACCGGTTCACTAACTCTATCGGTACATGTCACCTTGCTGGTTATCCTTCATGTATGCTTTCCTTTGTTCTGTCGGTGGGTCAACCTGACTTTTCATCCAACACACCAATTCATCCACTAAGTCTATTTACCGGTGATATTATACCTTTGTTCATACCAGTATCATGCACATCCTAATAATCATGCCAACTGGAGGATTACACTATTCTCTATTGTATTTTCTTTCTTACCAGTGGTCATGTTTACTTACTGGTGAACATCCATCTCCTTCTTGCATCATGCATTCACCTTGCATGCCGATAACCATCCATACCAGTGACATCCTATACTTACTGGTTGACATCAATGACAATACAATACCAACATTGGATCAGATAGAAAAGAACAACACATGGACCTGGATGTTATTGGAACAAGGATAGATAGGTCTACAAAGGATATTCTAATAAGAGAGGAATTTATTATGATGAATCTTTGCTCCAGTAGCTAGGATTTTCATGTATGGTTTATGGTTTATGATGACTTTACACTATGTGCATATTCAAATGTGGATTGGGCTAGAGATATAGCTAACCAGAAAGGCACATCCGGTGAATTTTTCTTTCTTGGAAATAAACTTGTTTCATGGATCAGCAAGAATCATTCATGTACTTCTTTATCTAGTGTTGAAGTTGAGTATGTTGTTGCTGCTACTATGTGTACACAAGTTCTATGGATGAAGTAAATGTTGAAAGATATAAGGGTAGATTGTAATTATCTGGTAGTTATTCACTGTGATAACTTTGCTGCTATTGACATATCAAAGAATCCGATATTTTTTCTAAGACAAAACACATATCAATCAAGTATAACTTTTTGAAAGAAAAGGTGGAAGCAAATGAAGTCAGATTGCTTTATGTGAACACTAAAGAGAAGATTGCAGACATCTTCACTATCAGAACTATTATTCATTCCAGATTAATGAGTTGGTGCTACTAAATAGGGGGAGTAGTCGGCTATGTGGTTCAGAGGATTTATAGTTTTTCTTTGATGTTTATGTCATATTTTTGGCATTGATGTCAAAGGGGGAGAGATATACATGTGAAAAATAGAGCTTAACAGAGATATCAGTCAAAGGGGGGGAATAGAATTTTAGATTGGTTGTATCCCACTGGGGTAGTTTGGTTCAGGTCTATGGATGGTTAATTAGTACAGAGATAATTGGTTCAGAAGTTCATTGATATATCATTTATGGGAGATTGTTGGATATCTTCCATTGGGGGAGAATTGTTTGGCATTTCTTGGCACTTTGATGTTTTTCACATCTAGTGTTGCCATCAATGCCAAAGGGGGAGATTGTTGGCAATTTGGAGGAATTGATTATGTGTTTCATTGATGTTTGTCATTGATGTCAACACTATCTTGTTTGGTTGTCTACCAGGTTTTGGTAGAGTGGTTGGATTGTGATGTTGATTTGGAGATCATCTCTAGTATTCTCTTGTATATTTAGATTAGTGGAATTGGTTTGGTTCGATCATTCATGTGTGTATCACATTCAGTTAGTTTGGGATTTGGCGATCTAAAAGCTATTGTCTATGTGAAAAGTGGATCATATCTACAAGTTGTAGTACACAACACTTCAATTAAGTCATTAGATGCATGGTTAGTAAATCAATCATAAATGAACAATAAACCATCACAAAGCGACCTATTGCCTTCTAGTAGATGCGAGTTTAGTCTTTCTCTCAGATTTTTATATGCAACACCAGTGACTAGAAAACACATAAATGAAGGATTTAATCTATTTGAGTAAGAAATTGAGCTAAATGGATGCAAGATTAAGCTAGATAAATGCAAGATATGCAAGATTAATGAATACTAGGCTAACATGATTAAGCTATGAATAAATATTAAGCTAAATGATTTAACAAATATGCAAATATTCTCAATATGAAATCTTAGTGAACCTGGAGCAAAAACAACATGATAACAATACAGTCTCCAGGATCCTTGATTAGGAGATGAGACCCTGAATTTATAGAAAATTCAGAAAGAAACCAACGACTGAAATCAAATGATGATGAGCAGTCAAGATTTTCCAAGAAGAAGCACAATCTAGGTGAATTTATGTGATTGGTTGCTTTTCTCAGTTTTAAAGGAAATTGAACTAAAATTAAGATAAAATAAAAAGAAAACCGATTAAGTCTCTATTTTATTCAATTTTGAGATTTAATTGTTTTAATTGCTTTTTTGAGATTTTTCCAATTTTTAATTTGATTTTCAAGATTATCTCCATTTGATTTATTTTCTCAATTTTTAATTCTTTTTTTCCAATTAATTCCTTTTTTGATGATTTAATGGCAAATTGATTTATTTAATAAATATACTAGGATGTTTAATAAAATAAATAGGATAATTGTTTAAAAATGATTTACTTGAAATGATCAATTAATTAAATAATTATTTAATTAATTCAGAGTGATTAATTTTCCATATGACATTGATGATTTAAGAAATTAATTGTGTGCTCAAGATTAATTTTAATTGCCTTTGGTTAGGATCTTGGTGATGAAATCGAGACTAGGGGGCCTATGGTTTTAGATGACCATTTTTAGGGTATTACATTTGCCCCTCTTTGAATTGATGTGCAAGCAGCACATTGATTCAAAGAAAATTTGATGTCAAAGAGAGAAATTAGTTCTAAACTTGATGGATCACAAACCGATGAAGAGAGATATTCAACTTGATTTGAAGCGATGAAACTGAACAGAGTTGATTAAAGTGATACCGATCCTGAACTTGATTGAACAAGAATAAACAAAGAGTGAGATACCGTTCTTGAACTTGATTGATCAAGAAACAAGCATCGATCTAGAACTTGATTGAACTATATTGAGCAAGAGATGCAACCAATTCCAAACTTGATAGAACAAGAATCGACTGAGCAAAGCAATAAAACTGATTTCGAACTTGATTGAACAAGAACCGATTAGCAAGAGAAAATGTCCAACTTGATTTGATGTGATTGAAACTGAACATTGATTTGAAGATTGATTCAAATAAGGACAAAGATTGATATGCCCCTAGAGATTGCTTTATTTGACATCGAAGAATCCCAACTTGATACAACGTGATTTAGTTAAGATGCCCCTAGTAACTAGGTTTAATGATTTGTCGACTTTTGACGATGATGATCACTGAAAAGGTGTAATGAGTATGCCCCCTTGGGAGAAAAATCAAAAGATAGCAAGGGTACAATGATTTTAGGAAATTTTTAGTGATGATAATTTATTTGAGCACGAAGATTTGATGTTGAAGATTAAAATCAGAGTTGATTGAAGAATTGAGCGCAAAATGATTCGAAAATTGACTTGAGGATGAAAGTGCTAAGTGGTCAATGTCGTGAAATTTTGACTCGAAAATTGACGTCAGATTTTGATTTCGATCCCAAAAATGGGCTCAGGACAGCCGATTTAGTTTAGGGTACAAGTTTTATGTCCATCGGAGCAAGTTGAAAAATTAGGGTTTATGCTATATAAGGGTTTCCATGTGTCATTTTCAATGATATATACGATCTCTTGATTTGATTTCATCATTCTTGTGTTGATTGATTATGAGATGTCTTTCTATATGCTTTATTATATATGTATGCATATCTTTTTAGTATGGATGAATGTAATGGAGATGCATATGAATTTTGTTTTTTGTTTCTTTTTCATATGCAAATAAATGATGAAAATGAGTAACTAGTAATGCAAATGTTTAGTTTTTCATGCAATAATATGAATGCAAACAAGTATATAATAAAATGTATGGATCTATATAAGATGTTCATGTATGCAACTAACATACCAATACACAAGTACTCGATCGGAGAAACAATGATGAAAAAGAGACCACTTAGCTGAGAAATGACGATTGCTTCGAACTATCATTCAAAAGATAAATAGATCATTGTTATCATGTCGAAATCACTTTAAATGCATAAAATTTAGAATGAATTCAACCTAAATGTAGTCACTAGATTTGGTATGCTTAATTTTCATCACTGAGCATTTTACAAACACAACAGGCAAAATAGAGTTCCTTTTTTTTCATATGCAATATTAATTATCTTGTCCGCAATGACCCTTTTTTCGTTCATATCCTTGGACAAATGACGCATGCATCCGGATTGCACATTAAAGAAATTCCCTCAAACGGACAAATAATTGACTCCAAGCTCCCTATAGCATACAAATAAGCAGAGTCAAGGCATGTGTGGTGATTTCACCTTGATGTGAAGGAACTTATCACAGACACCCAGCTGATTTAGATGTTTCCAGATCATCGGATTCATTCCTACAAGCAGAAAACAAATTAAAGTATTATGCCCCCAATCCTTGCTCCTCTTAGTCAAGGTAGACTTCCTTGAGTTACTCAGAGGGAATAATATTTGAAAACCAATTTAAAAGACAACACAAAAGAAAAATCAATCATTTCTCAAACATGTTAGTGATTGTTTTCAATAGTCTTGTTTTGCTTGTTTACTTAGTGATAAAACTCTTCAGTAGTTAGGAGACAGGATGACTGACTTAGATTGGATGACCTGATACTACCGACAAAAGGATGACTTGGTTGATATTGTGTAGGACATGTAAATTTATCAGTAGATTACCCTACGACTAGGACATTGATTAGTTTCAAGCCATGAGGGTTCCAAAAGAACCAGGATGTCACAAAAGCGACTAAAAGTTATGTACAAGCGAAAGCAAAGATGCAACACTTTAGTACAAGAGATAAGATGAACCTGGACAAAATTCGGCAGCCATACTGATCTATGTCATTGTTTTGATTTGTGTGATCATTGACATAAATGTCTGGTTTCAAAGAGTATGTACCCTGTATAAGACTAATTTGTTTGGTTTTGAGTGTGCCCTTCCTTGTATAAGACATGTTGATGTTTGATAGAGTTTGATAGATTGATTAACAAGACATGAGATAAGTTTGATTGTAGACCTTGAGAGTTTGTCTATGATTGATTTGGTTTGATGGATGGTCTATGCTTTCTTGTTTTGATTTTTCAGTTTTTTATTTTATTTAGTGAGTTTTTTATTTTATTGGTTTTTAGGATTTTCTTAGGACATTTTATGATTTTTAGGATTTTTTTCAAGATATTTAATGATTTTTTAGGATTTTTTTTAGGATATTTTATGATTTTTAGGATTTTGTTCAGGACATTTAATGATTTTTTAGGATTTTCTCAGTTACACCCCTAGTATGTAGACCTATATGATATGATGATTTGTAGAATGCATATGGAGACAATGATTTTTTGATATGATCTATATTAATGCAATATGCATGATGAAGATTCATTTCCTATTCGAACAAGGATAACCATGTTTGTTTAGCACTTTGTAATACACCAATTGAATTGGAGGTACAAAAAATTTCATAGATAAGTGGTCAATTGATCCTTAAGGTCCCTTGGAACATCCAAATCAACACACTTAGTGACTAGGATTTACAAATGGAGACGCTGAAAACTTCCCCATAGATTCTTGAAACTTTGATCTTCTTTTTCCCATGTGAGTGCAAATGAGTTAATTCCTGCTCTTGTGTTCACTAAAGATCCTTAGCATCCTATATGACTAGCTACATGAATTATTCTAACTTCAAAAGCATCCCGAATAGAGTCTCACTATTAGCAAGCTTTTAGAGCTCCGATGAGGTTATAGACTGTAATTTCTTGAATATTGTTGTTAGGATTCCCAAAGATACTAAGAGCAGGGGGGGTGAATCAGTATCTTGCCAGTTAACATATTTTCTGATCTTATTAAACAGATTGCATTCCAAAACAGTGTTCCGGTAAACAAGAATTAATGCAGTAAATATGAACAATAAACAAAACATGGAAATCACACCATAACACAAGATTTTTAACGAGGAAACCCGGTGTGGGAAAAACCTCAGTGGGATTTGTGACCCACAATATTCACTCATTGGCCAATGAATGGATATTACTTACAATAGGGGCCTGCACATGCAAGAAGGCCAACTGCCTAAAGCTCACTGCTTAATTACAAAAGGAAGTCTCACTAACTTACAAAATGGATTATACAAATCCAATATAATGTACTGCTTTAGTTCAGCATTTGCTATGCCAGGTTCAGTACCGGTTTAAGCTCATACAATAACCATAAACCTTACTCCAGAATCTACCTTAATATTCGCATGTTACTTTTGCAATAATCTACCCATGTCCGCATCTTAAATGATCTACAAGATCTCATACTTATATATGAGTCTTATTACAATACACCTTTTCGGCTTACAAAAAGATATTACAATTAAATACAATATGCAATAACCAAAACCCTGTTGGCTAGGGTGTCGGTAATCATCTTTGCCGCTGCTGGTAAACTATCTGTCGGTGTAGAGTCTGTCGGTGCCATAGGATTGCAAGGTTGCCATCAATGACAATACCTTCAATCACCTACAATTTCTCATTGGAGTGTGCAATGCCAACAATCTCCCCCTTTGGCATTGATGGAAACACCCATGAGAAAAATTCAAAAATGTATCCAAAATTTGAAGTCCAAAAATCTTACCAAAATGTGTGCTCCCTCTGAGAAGATGATCTCTTATGTCCATCATTTTTCTCATCTCTACTAGTCCCCCTTTGGCATCAATGACAAAGGTTGTCAAAAATGTCAACTGAGTGTAGTTATCAGCTAGAACCCTGTAACTGATTGGTTACAATCTGAAAAAGTTCTGCTAGTCCTTTGAATTGTACTGGTGAGAATGTGCATAAGTCACTGACATGCCAGTGGACAAAACCAAAGATCTCCAAGTGCTGATAAGTGTTGACAAGTGTTGACATCAATGACAAAACCATATCAACATATCCAAAATACCAACAATTTCTCCATTGCCAGTAGGCATCCATAGCCCCGATGGAGTTACTCGCATGTTCCCATAGTCAAGCCTTTTGTCGCACTTGTATGCATGATATTTCAATTATATATCATTTCTCTTTTGCCTTGAGATGAATATTTGGCATAACACTTTTTTTCTATTTCTTTTTTTTCTTGCTTTGACTTGTAAGTAATGAAACCTACTTGGGTGTGACAATTATAGCGGTGCTGAAGTAGAATTTTAGATTTTTCACTAGTCATATGATCAACTAGGTGTCTCAAATGAATTAAAGATTTTGTTAATGTGTTTGAGATATAACAATTGATAGATTTTGGGTTAACAAGTCTCAAATAGTGAAATCACAACCCAACCATAAGTAAAGCGTCATCACAGGGTAATGTTGAAAATGAATGACCTTAAGACCTCAAGGACTTTATGTTTGAATATCTAAGAAAGGAGATGACCCTTGTTTGTCTTGAATGCAAACGGATGATAAACTTGGACAGTTGCCTTGTTTTATTAAATTATTAATGCTGCTATATGCAAATGCATAAATTTTGTGAATGCGATGCATTTAAAAACTATATGCGATGCAGTGCTTTGAATAAAATGATATGCAATGCAAAAAGAAAAACCTAAACTAACCCAACCCTTAGATATAATATCTTTTAAGGTGCATGTTGTTCATAGGGTCAGGGAGTTTTGTGTAGGTAGTTCATTGGTCCAGCATAAAGATGTCTTTCCAAGAAGGACTCAGCTAAGTGTACATGTCCACCATCTCCAATGTTGATTTTCTTAGTTTTTGGATTTTGTGATGAAACTAGGGTAAAGTATTATGCAAAGGATTGGATAAGGAGTATGCAAGGATGAAAAGGAGGTGTTGGATAATGGAGCAGATATTGAAAGTTTGGTGCATGAGCGAATGGAAATGTTTGCGGGATCACCATTGGCACACATCTTGAGGGATGGTGGATTGATGGAGGAAAAGTGGATCTCAGATTTTGAGATTTGGATGGAGGAACAATTAGGGATTTTGGGACATAAGGATCCAAAATGGATGAAGGAGGTGATGGAGAAATAGATTTGGAAGGTTTGGATGGAGGAACAACAATCCTGGTTGTTAATTTGGATTTTTCTTTAGACTGTTGTGCTTCATGGAGACGCTTAGGGATCCACATGGTTTTTGACTTTTCATGCTTTTGCAGTTTCTTGGAACACATTGATTCTACAAGTGCCTTAAGAACCCATATAGCTTTTGATTTTTCTTTCTTTTTCTCAATGGGCCTTTGTGTTTTGTTAGATGGATGGAAGGTACACGAAGATGTACGCCTTTTTTGATCTTGCATAAGGGATGGAGGAATATAGGGTCCTAAAATGGATGGAAGATATGAAGGGGAAAGCGTGTATTTGGATTTTGGTTTAATAGGGGTACCAACATTTCGAGGAATTTCACTGAGACCATGGCTCTTAATAGTTTCTTTAACATGGAGGGATTTTTGATTGTGAAGGTCTACCCCTTTGTGCTTATAAATATTTTGACTTGTAGGATCATGAGAGGGCTTTGTAGGCATGAAGGATCCTTGAGGTGAACATGGAGGATTATGACAAGGAGATGAAGGTATACTTTGATCTTGACATCCAAAAGGACCACTAGATAGAGTAGGAATTGTGTTTGACTCTTCATTTTGAATAGGATAGTTTGAAAATGTGGAAGAGACATCATGATCTTGTTTAGGGAGGATTATTTTCTCTTGAGATGGAAGGGGATAACCTTGGAAGAAATGGAAAGGTATAAGGGAATCATAATGGGATTCTAGGGAGATAGGATCTTTTTCAACTATTGGATGGGATGGCCCTTGAGACATCCCTTGAGGGTTAACATGAGAAGATTCATCATTAGGTTCATCATTTGAGGGACATGGTATGGATTGTTGTTGAGAATACTTAGGAGATGGAGGCATCATGGAAGAGATGGAGGCTACATTTGGGCCATTGCTAGACACAAGTTCATAATTTTGATCATGCTTGGTAATGACATCTGGTTTCTCCTTAGGTGAATTTTTAGGATCTTCAATTTAAATAACACCATCATCAAGGAGGTCTTGAATTTTATGTTTTAATTCCATACACATTGAAGTCTTATGTTTGTTATGCCTATGGTATGCACAATAATTACTCAAAATTACACATCCCCATACGATCTTTTTAAGCAATATGATAAGATTGTTCTTAAGAAGCTCTTCCAAAGATGACTCAATAGATTGCCCCAATCTATAAACTGTCTGTCTAGGGGATAGATCTCTTTTTGTCTTGGTGAAGATGTCTTGTGATCTTGTATGAGATTTGACTTTTTATTTTCAATTACTTTTTGTTCCACCTTATGTAATTGTTTTAGCATTTATTGAAGTCTGGCATTCTTAATATCATGAAATTTTATCTCAAGAGGTGTCATTAAATCTTTTCATTGAGCTTGAATGTCTTATATTTTTCTCTTGAGATCTTGAATTTGTTGGGCTAAATTAGCCATGGGCTTCTTACTTTTGTTAGAATTTTTAGAAGAGCTTATGGTTTGAACAGGCATTTACAACTGACAAGACCGAGAGCTATATGTGTTGCAGAATTCAAGATCAAATTGAAGCTAGTTGCTCATTTGATGTAGTGATTGAGGAAAGTGACTAAGACTCAGTCTAGTTTCACGAATGATCTATCCTATATAAGACGTGATCTAAGTAACTTAGTTTGATTTGAGAGAAGTGACTAAGGCTCAATCTGGTTTCAAGAATGATCTATCCTGTATAATACGTGATCTAAGTGACTTAAGTTTGATAAGTAGTTAATTGAACTAACTGAAAGATGATCGAAAAAATCATGAAACACAATGATAGGGGTACACTATCAAGATTGTTTTATTCTCATAATTATGATGACTAGATTTATGTTTGTTGTAGATTGATTAGGCAAGTATGATTGGTCTAGACTGACAAAATTAGAAATTCATACGATAGAGTTTTATGACCCAGACGACAATTTAATAGCTCCTAGATGATAGAGACAGTTTCTCGTATGAGTTGTTGCCTAAACTCACATGATAGTTTGGTGCTTTCCAGTCAAAAATATGATGAGGATGATAGTTATTCGTATGACAATATGTTAAGGCCCAGACGACAATTCTTTAATAGAAAAATGACAATTCTGTATACACAGACAATAATTTTAACAAAGTCGGACGACAAAATGACAGGATCAATGAAGACTCGTACGACAATAGGTATGTAGCCAGATGATAATTCAGTAGACTCATATGATAGAGGACTGGACAAAGATGAAATTCTAACACAGATAGAGTTTTGACAACTTGCAGAGACTAGTTTTTGATAAGGACTGAGTTTTTGATGACTGATAGAGACTCGTTTTTTATAAGGACTGAGTTTTTGATGACTGACAGAGACTAGTTTTTTGACACGGACAAAGTTTTGATCACTGAGTTGTTGATGTTGTTGATTTGTTTTCTCCAGTTTCAATATTTTAGTTTCAGTTTTAGGGATGAAAACACAGTAAACATGGAAGATGTATAATGACTTTCAAGCACAACATGCTAACCCTCCGGAAGTTGTCTTAGAGAAGAAAATATTTGCTTGCAGACTTAGGTACACACCCAATAGCTAATCATAATACGATTGTTGATTCGCATGCAATGGATTCTCAATGTTGTATTAGCCGACTCCAAATGCTAATGGGGGCACGATATGGCAAGTATCTTGGGAGAGTTGCTATCTCTCTTGCATAAAGATTATCCCCCTTTCGGAGGTGAATTAGGTAGCCTCTATCTTATAGTTCTTAGTCAGGAATTCCATTCAAAATTACCCTTGAAGTCATGCAAGCATGATTGAGGCCTATAGCCTGATAAGGTACCAAAACAAGTTGTAGTCACGTAAACATGATTGAGACCGCGAGGCCGTACAAAAATGTTCGATATGAGAGATCTCAAAGAGAAAACTCAAATAATCCCGCCCTCTAAGACTTTAATCACCAGAGGCCTATTTATTATAGTGAGTTGGAATGCTCACATCCACTTGTACTCACTTGGGTCATTCTCACAGGGTGATTACTTTTTCCCACTATGACAGGTTTGCTAAAGGTACACAAATCTCAAATTTAGAATAAGCCTCAAGGGTCTAGATTTCTGATTGTCTGTAAAAGACAAGAGCATACTCTCCTACCTCTTATATTTTTTTGAAAACACAAAAGACAGATTTGTTCATTAACTAGATAGCAATTTAAGTGCCTAAGAAAATACTAAATGAATACACAATGTTTAGTCGATTCTCCTTAGGCAACCTGCAAAACAAAGATATCAGTAGATTGAGTTTATAATCTTTGGCAAGTGCATGTTTAATGATTGAATTCTTTGCCAAGCAAACCTACAAACATTAAAAGCCCAAAATTAGTTGCCAAAATAACATTAAAAATTCATCAAAAGAAAATTTTAGCATGCAAACTGTAAATTAAACTTCTCTAACAAGAATTTTCATTCTTTATGACTATCCTAGTTATGACAATTTTGATAGTACTGCACTCTGTCATTCATAACTTTTAAACCAGACAAAATTAGACAAATCATTTCAGTGAAAATGTAGAAAACTTGGTTTTAAACAACATATAAAAAATGGGTGTAGATCCCATAGTTAAATAAAAATTTATTCCCTTCGAACAAAGACCATTGTTGACTATCATAGAAGAACAAGTAAAATGATAGTACTGCACTCTGTCATTCATAACTTTTAAACCAGACAAACTTAGGCCAATCGCTCCAGTGAAAATATAGAAAACTTGGTTGTAAACAACTTATCAAAAATTGGTTTAGATCCAATGGTTCAATAAAAATTTATTCCCTCCGAACAAACCATTTTTTACTGTCATAAAAGAACAAGCAAAAAGAAAGATTTTTCTTTGCAAATTTAACACATGTTTATTAGTTATAAAGACAAAACATCAAATCTATTCAAGCAACATTAGAAATATTACAGTCATGGGTTTGAACCCCATGGTGGGTGCCAGAAATATGTGTGTGAAAAGTGGATCGTATCTGCAAGTTGTAATACACAACACTTTCAATTAAGTCATTAGATGCATGGTTAGTAAATCAATCAGCAATGAACAATAAACCATCACAAAGTGACCTATTACCTTCTAGTAGATGCGAGTTTAGTCTTTCTCTCAGATTTTTATATGCAATATCAGTGACTAGACAACACCTAAATGAAGGATTTAATCTATATGAGTACGAAATTAATTAAAAAAAATTTAAAAAAAATTGAGATATTGATGTCAAAGGGGGAGAGATATTGATGTGAAAAAGATAAAAATGATTTATATACATTAGAGGGAGAGATACATGTGTAATTCAGAGCTTTACAAAGAAATTATTCATAGGGGAAGTTTGGTCTTTGTTTCAAAACTTCATTGCTATATCTTTGAGTGGGAGATTGTTGGTTGTCTTCCATTGGGGGGGTCTTGTTTGGCATTTCTTGGTACTTAGATGTTTTTCACATCTAGTGTTTCCATCAATGTAAATGGGGGAGATTGTTGGCCATTTGAAGGAATTGATTATGTGTTGCATTGATGTTTTGTCATTGATGTCAACACTAGCTATTTTGGATGCTTTACCGGCACCCTTCTAGTCTTGGTAGGTTGAGTGGTTTCTGGTTGGTTTGGATCCGGCATGATCCGGTGGGCTCCAGTATGGTTTGGTTATGGAATTGGATTATTCATGATACTCATGTTCATATTCAGTCAGTTGGTTTTGGTCTGGTGGTCGGATGCTATCCTGTTTGCTTGGAAGCTTGGCTTGTGGTTTCGGCAAGGGTTTCATCGACAAAGCTTTTGATGAAGATATTTGATGATATGCATAAGTGATGTTGGTGCAGCTTCTGTTGTGATGGTATGATGAAAGACTAAGGATCTGGTCAACTACTAAGAGGGGGGGGTGTGAATAAGTAGATAGAAAACTGACATAAACTTTCACCAAACAAAAACAACCTCTCAAAGAAAAATCTAAACTGACTGGTTTAAACACTGAACTTCAAATGCAATATTAGTAACAAGTTAAACTGGTTGGCTGTTATAACAGACTAACAGTAAAACATCTTTGAAACTCTCAAAACATTTTAACTGAATCATTCAAATACTTTACTGACAGTAGTTAAAACATATTTCAGATTGTTGTTGGTTAACATAACATATCAAAATGGATTTAGAAATTAAGCAATTTAACCATAGTAAACATAACCGCAAAACTATTCACCACTTGACACAATATATTCTTGATGTGGAAACCCAAATGGGAAAAACCACGATGGGGATGAATACCCACAAGTATTCTGAACTCTTTTGAAGTTTGCCCTATTAGGGTCCTAGCGTGTTAAATCTTTACAATAAGTCCTGTAAAGAACATATCCTATTAGGGATCACCCGGTTAAGGGATTGACTATAATGCCCTATTAGAAGCAATACCCTATTAAGAGTAACCTCGTAGAGGATTTGAAATCCAAGCTAATGGATCACCTGGTTAAAAGATTACACTAAGCTTGTTAGAGCTTACCCGGTTAGGGGATTTGACTGTTGTAATTGTTAGAAAACAACAGGGGTTTGCTGATCTATTTGAATAGCACTACACCTGCTTGTTCAAACCCTTTTCATGCTCCTATCTACCTTTATACATACTACAAATACATCATCTGGTTCAGCAACCACACTCTCTTACTCTCAACTACAAATTGCCAACACTTCAACAAAACAACTCATCGACCTTATAAACAAAACAATAGGTCGGTAACACATCACAAACCTAAACATCTCATAGACATTACAAACAAATCGGTTCAAGTATGACTATTGGATTACATAACAATCATTGCACATCATTCAAGATATTCTTGACAACTCCTTAATCACTACTTCATCGAACTCTATAACTCATCACGCGGTTTACATTACATGCAATAAACTAGCTCATTTCCAAGACAAAAACCGTTATCTCTACACACCAAAAACCTTTTGAAACTCTTCTCATACAACATGCATACATGTCATAATCATTACCGCTCATCATTTGATCATAAAGCAATACAACCAATTCACCAAACTCCATCAGTTAGGGTTTATCATATCAACGGGTAGGGTTTACCGGTTGATCTCACTTCTTCTCTCGTAATACCGTTTTCCTTCACAAGCTCACTTACCGGTAGCAAAACACCATTATAACAAAATCATTACCGGATAATTGACATCAATGCCAACATAACATTTCATTAATGCAATCTTCATGCAAATTCCAACAATATCCCCCTTTGGCATTGATGGCAATACAAGTATCAATACCCTTGATTGATATGATTGTGAATAGGAATCCTGGTTTACATTTTACCATGTATTCTCCTTCAACTGAGTCTCCATGTCTTCAGTTGGTAACTAGCTATAGATCTTCTCTCTATCAATCATACAATTGTTCTCACCAATCATATAGTTCTTCTCCCCCTTTGACAACAATACCAAAGTGAAAGTAAAACATGCAATTTCGAACTTCATTGTTAAGCATCAATCTGCAACTTGATGCTTCCCCTATGGAATAACTTCCACTATACACCAATCCTGTTGTAAAATTCTACAAGTACCTTCGGGGCTGATGTATTCTACTTCAAGCTCAATTGACCTCATGTAGGGGTACAACCCCTAGCTGACTTCTAAGATAATTAAAAGTAGTCTTAGGTAGAGGTTTTGTAAAGATATTTGCAAGCTGCTCCTTGGTAGAAACATGCTCCAATAATACATCTTTACTCGACACTTTTTCTCTCAAGAAATGATACCTCAATTCAATATGCTTAGTTTGTGCATGCAAAATAGGGTTCTTTGAAATATTTATGGCATTGGTGTTGTCGCATAAGATCTTTGCCAGTTCTGAAATATTCAACTTGAATCCTTCCAGAATGTGTTTCATCTAGATAGCTTGGGTACAATTCATATAACCTCCAACATACTCAGCTTCAGTAGTAGACTGTGATATAAAACTCTGCTTCTTGCTACTCCATGAAACAAGTCTTCTTCCAAGAAAGAATGCTCCACTGGGTGTTCTCTTCCTATCATCAACATTACATGCCTAGTCTACAACTATATACACCTTCAAATCAAAGTTACCTGCATATTGATACCATAATCCATAGTCGATAGTACCTTTCAAATATCAGAATATCCTCTTGGTTGCTATAAAATGTGTTTCCTTTGGATTCTTCTAAAATATGTAAACTAGACCAACTGCATGAGCTATATTTAGTCTGCTGTGAACAACATAGTGCAATTTCCCTATCATTGACCTGTACTCTTTTCACCAATAGATGTGGCTTCATCTTCTTTAGACAATTTACAAACTGTAACCATTGATGTCCCAACTGGTTTACACTAATTCCAAATGTCTTTAACACTTCTTTCACATACTTAGATTGTATGATAAAAATACCACTCTTCATCTTTTGTATTTGCAAACCTATGAAGAATTTTATCTCTCTCACTAGAGACATTTCAAACTCGCTTTTCATCTCATTTACAAAGTCATCACTCATGTTATCATTGCCTCCAAATATGATATCATCTACAAACACTTCAGTAACCAATATCTTATCACCTTTAGATTTGAGATATATGTTGTTGTCTTCACTGGTTCTCTGAAAACCTATCTTCATCAGGTGTGAATGTAGCCTTTCATACCATGCTCTCAAAGCTTGCTTCAACCCATATAGTGCCTTGTGCAATTTGCATACCATGTCCTTTGCATTAGTCAAAGCATAACCATCTGGCTTCTCAATGTATACTTCTTCTTCCAATATTCCATTCAAAAATGTTGACTTCACATCCATCTAATATACTTTGAATCCCTTATGTGTTGCAAATTCAAGTAAAGTCCTGACACCTTCCAATATAGCAACTGGTGCAAAAGTCTCACCATAGTATTCTCCTTCTTCCTGTGCATAACCTTTGCATACCAATCTAGCTTTGTTTCAGACTACTACTCCATCTTCATTCAGTTTGTTCCTGAATACCCACTTAGTACCTATCACATTTTTATTCACCAGTCTGGGTACTAGGGTCCATATGTTGTTCTTCTCAATTTGATCAATCTCTTCCTCCATAGCTTTAATCCAGTGATCATCTCCAAATGCTTCCTTAGCAGTTCTAGGCTCAATAGTGGAGATCATGCAAGAATTCTCTCTAATTCTTCTTCTGGTTAACACTCCAACATCTTTATCTACAATAATCTGGTTAGGATTATGATTGAGTCTCACATACCTTAGAATAATATGATCATTATCTTTTGGTTCTTCTTCTTCATTATCATCATCTTCTTCAGAATCTACATGTTTCGGTTGAACTGGTACAACAACATTCTCTTTACCAGTTTCAGGTTTCACTGATTCTGGTTCCAAAAACAAAATGCAAGGATCTTCTTCCTTTTTCTCCACACTGGTTTCCCCTGAGACTTCAGGATACTCATCCACACAAACATCAACACTTTCAATGATTTTCTGTGTCTGGTTGTTGTAACATTTGTAGGCCTTACTCTTGGTGGAGTAACCAAGAAATATGCCTTCATCACTTTTACCGTCAAACTTACTAACATAGTCACCTCTCTTAATAAAACATTTATTGCCAAATATCTTAAAATAACTGACATTAGGTGATCTACCATACCAGTATTCATAAGGAGTTTTATCCTTACCTCTCTTTACCAATATCCGGTTCATAGTGTAGACAGCTATGCTAACACCTTCTCTCCAGAAAGATTTTGCTACACCTCCTTGTATCAACATCATTCTAGCAGCTTCAACAACTGACCAATTGTTTCTCTCTGCAATACCATTCTGTTGTGGTATCCCCAGTGCAGAAAGCTACCTTTTGATACCATTTTCTTCACAATATCTAGTGAATTCCATTGAAGTAAATTCACCACCTTGATCAGTCCTCAGACACTTTATCTTCTTACCACTTTCCTTTTCAGCTAAGGCCCTAAATGCCTTGAATTTAGCAAAAGATTTTGTTTTATCCTTCAAGAATGTGGCCCACATCATTCCTGAGCAATCATCTATGAAGATAATCAAATATCTTTCACCTTGAATACTTTTAGTCCTTATTGGTCTACAGAGGTCTGTATGAACCAAATCTAACAGATGTTCTGCTGAAAAAGATTTTCTCTTAAAAGTTGAGGATGTTATCTTTCCCAACTGACATTCTTTACATGGAGCATTAATCGGTTTGTCCAACTGAGACAAACCTCTCACTGACTTGGACTTACTCACTTTGACAATGTTATCAAAATTTAGATGATAAAATTTCCTATGCCAAAGCCAACTATCATCTACTTTAGAAATTAAACAGTTGTTGAATTTAGGATTCAAGTGAAATAGGTTACCTTTAGTCTACTTGTTGGTTGCAATTAGTTCACCTTTGCTCCCATAGATTTTGCACATTCCATTCTTAAATTCTAATGGATAACCTCTATCATTGAGTTGGGCAACACTCAAAAGATTGTGCTTTAATCCTTCAACCCAGTAGACATCATCTGCACTGCTCTTTCCATTAAGAGAAATAGTTCCCTTACCTTTTACCATGCAGGGTGAGTCATTACCAAATCTCACAACTCCTCCATCAAATTATTTCAAGGTAAGAAATTTGCTCCAGTCACCGGTCATGTAATGTGAACAACCACTATCAATGATTCAATCATCAGAATTATCCATGAGAGAAACTAATGCCTTCTGATCAGATGTCTCCTCTTTAATAGCTACAAAAACAACGTCTTCATGAGCATCTCCCTTAGATTCCTCATCAGTGATACCACCATTAACTACAATGAGACAATCTCTTTTGCCTTTTCCTTTGTACTTATTGAACTTCTCATGCTTGTGCTCATTGTCACCATTAGGATAGTTAGCTACAATGTGTCCAATCTTGTTGCATGCAAAACATTTCAAAGGTAATTTACCTTTGTATTTATCGGTACCTCTGGGCAACTGATTGGCCAACAATGATTCAATCTCAAGCAAATTGTCTTCATCATCAACTTCTCTACTAGATCTAGATTCATAACTATGACTGACATCTCTACTTTTCCTCATAGATGGGTTAAAAACTGAAGCTCTAAATGTGGATTCAGATTTATGAACACTACCATCATAACCATGTAATTCAAAAGCAGTAAGCTTACCAATGATCGAGTCAAGGGTTACCTTAGTTTTGTCAATTGACTTTAGCTCTTGAATGGCTGCAACTCCGATAGCATAGACCGATAGAAGGGTTCTCAATACCTTACTAATCACTGTGGCATCTTCCACTTTACCACCAACACTCTTGATCTCACCAACTATATCTTTGATCGTCTGACCATACTGTTGTATATTCTCACCTTCACCCATCCGCATGTCATCAAATTTTCCTCTTAGACTTTCTTCTTTGGCAAACTTCACATGTTCATCACCGCTGTAGATTTCCTCAAGTTTCTTCCATACCTCATAAGCAATATCTAGACCATGGAAATCAACATACTCTTCATCAGACAAAGAATTGATAATGGCATCCAATGCTTGATTATTTTCTTGTTGCTCTTTCTTCTGATCATCAGTCATAATCCCACTAGGTGCAACATATTGAGTACCAACATGTTCCCAGTATTGACTTCCTAGACTCTTGATATAAATTTTCATTCTATCACTCCATATTATGTAGTTCTCTCTATTAAACTTCAAACCTTCTTTCTTCATCACATTCTTCAAGATCTTTACCTCAAGTTGTTAGGCTTAGACCTTAGAGGACCGGAAATGCTCTGATACCAATTGATGGAATGATGAAAGAATAAGGATCTGGTCAACTACTAAGAGGGAGGGTGAATCAGTAGATAGAAAACTGACATAAAATTTCACCAAACAAAAACAACCTCTCAAAGCAAACTCTAAACTGGTTGGTTTAAACATTGAACTTCAAATGCAATATTACTGACAAGTTAAACCGGTCGATTGTTATAACAAACTAACAGTAAAAAATCTTTGAAACTCTCAAAACCTTTTAAGTCAATCATTCAAATACTTTACTGACTATAATTAAAACATATTTCATATTGTTGCTAGTTAACATAACATATCAAAGTGGATTTAGCAGTTAAGAAATTTAACCATAGTAAACATAACCACAAAAACATTCACCACTTGACACAATATATTTTTGATGTGGAAACCCAAATGGGAAAAACCACGGTGGGGATGAATACCCACAAGTATTCTGAACTCTTTTGAAGTTCACCTTGTTAGAAGCCTAGCCTATTAAAGATTTACAATAAGTCCTATTAAGAACAGATCCTGTTAGGGATCACCCGGTTAAGGGATTGACTATAATGCCCTATTAGAAGAAATATCATATTAGGAGTAACCTCGATAGAGGATTTGAAATCCAAGCTAATGGATCACTTGGTTAGAGGATTTGAATAACACTAAGCTTGTTAGAGCTTACCCGGTTAGGGGATTTGAATATTGTAATTGTTAGAAAACAACAGGGATTTGTTGATCTGTTTGAATAACACTACACTTGCTTGTTCAGATCCTTTTAATGCTCCTATCTACCTTTACACATACTGCAGATACATCATCTGGTTCAGCAACCACACTCTCTTACTTGAAGAATAATGATGAACAACAAATACCCCAACTGGTACTGAGAGGGGGAGTGAATCAATACAGATAAAAACTCTCCCAATAACTTATCTACCTAAAGAAATACCAACTGGTTATCACCATTACTAAACTTAACCATGGCAATACCGGTTAAACACAGTAAGACACCAGGCACCATAAATTGATAACTTTGAGCACTTCAAATATGATCAATACTTCACATCAATTTCACCCATAAACATATGAATGTGGTATACTAGTAATTACATAACCTATTAACTTTGCATGCATAATCTTCCAACCAAATACTTCATAAACATCACATGAAAAATGAATAACACATAACACATAGATTTTTCATGTGGAAACCCAAATGGGAAAAACCACGGTGGGAATGAATACCCACAAGCTTGTTTTGAACTCTTTTGAAGCTCGCCCTGTTAGGATCCTAGTCCGGTTAAAGACTTTGCAATAAGGTTCTTCTAGGAACCGATCCTGTTAGAGATCACCCAGTTAAGAGATGGCTACATAGCCTGTTAAAGGTTGAAACCCTGTTAAAGGTTACCTCGCTAGAGGATTTGAAGAACTCAATGATCTTGAGTCACCTGGTTACAGATTTTACAATAAGCTTGTTAAAGCTACCCGGTAAAGGGATTTTCCAACTGTTGAAATGTTTAGAAGATAATAGGTAAAACTTCTGATCTGATAACAACACTACATGCCAAGGAAGATCCTTTTCATATCCTCTACTCTACAATCACACTCTGTAGTTTCCCTCTTACTAGTTTGGCAAGTATCAAGTATCTCATCACTCGGATACATACACACACACAAAATTTTCCAACAACTCTACAATAACCAACATCATCGACCTTATAGACAACAGATAGGTTGGTAGCATAAACCATAAACCCTAAGCATCTTAGGTTTACAACACAAGCAGTCTAATCCTGACCGTCCAAACACATTGCATAGAGTATTACAATTTCAAACAGATCACAAGACAATCTGCATCATTCATTCTTCACCGCACATGGGAATCAGTAACCCATCACGCTTTCTTCTTATTCCACTAAGAAGAATGAACATTCCCGAGGTAGACTTCAAACGCAGTCGATCTCCTCATACCTCAATCCTTTACGCGCACAAGGCTGATGTGGCACCTCGATCTCATTCACATCTCTTAGCTAACTCATCACAGAGTATCATTGGTTGCATCGCACAAGCTGGATCACCAAACTGCTAACCATAGAGCTGAGACTATCAATCGGTAGTCACACTTAGTGAAACCTCAACACCAGTTCACTACATCTCTTCAATCTGCATACCGGTTCACTTACACTTATTGACATCAATGACAACATACATTATCATCATCATATCAACATACCAGTTCATCAAATGCTATCATATCCAACAATCTCCCCATATGCCAGCAATATCCAGCATTACTTTCAACTACAAATTGCCAACACTTCAACAAAACAACTCATTGACCTTATAAACAAAACAATAGGTTGGTAACACATCACAAACCTAAACATCTCATAGAGATTACAAACAAATCAGTCCAAGTATGACCGTTGGATTACATAACAATCATTGCACATCATTCAAGATATCCTTGACCACTCCTTGATCATCGCTTCATCAAACTTTGTAACTCATCACGCAGTTTCCATTACATGCAATGAACTAGCTCATTTCCAAGACAAAAACCTTTATCTCTACATGCCAAAAACCTTTTGAAACTCTTCTCATACAACATGCATGCGTGTCATATTCATTACCGCTCATCATTTGATCATAAACCAATACAACTGATTCACCAAACTCCATCGGTTAGGGTATATCATATCAACAGGTAGGGTTTACCGATTGATCTTACTTCTTCTCTCGTAATACCATTTTCCTTCACAAGCTCACTTACCGGTAGCAAAACAACATTATAACAACATCATTACCAGTTAATTGACATCAATGAGAATATAACATTTCATTAATGCAATCTTCATGCAAATGCCAACATGGTGGAGTTTCAGGATGTTGTTGGTGACCATGTTCGAGACTTGGCAGATGGAGATCATTTATTTAGCGTGTGGACCTATATTGGATCACTGTTGATCTAGGTTATGGACCGACTTAATGCAACATGTGGATTGGACCTCTCGATGTGTTTCCATGATGTCTTATGTGTTGGATATTATTTGTTTGGTCTAAGACTGACATGTTTTATAATTATGTATTTGGTTTATTGTCTGGTGGCCGACCTGATTGTTTATGGTCAAGGGTTTGTATATATATGATGTAAGATCTCATTGTAGATCATTGTGGTTATGGGAAATGGATATGTAATATGTGAATAATGTAATATCATTCAGGCAGAAGATTTTGTTGATCATTAGAGATTGAATTGGGTTTAAGAGGATTTAGTCCTCCGGTATTGTGCTTAACCGGAACTGTACTCAGGAACAGGAGATGTTATCTTTGCAATTCAACACTTCTTCTGGATTGTAGTTTGGATTTCTATGTAGTCAGTGAGACTCCTTTTGTGATGAGCAATGCGCTCTAGGTTGTTGGCTTTCCTGCAAGTGCAAGCCCCTCAATTGTAATTCACATACTTACTGCAAAAGTATTATCTGACCGTGGGTAGGCTTCCCAATATGGTTATTCCCTTTACGGGGTTTTCCACGTACAAATCTTGGTGTCATGTGGATGGTATTTATTCTGTGATTATTAGTTATTCTTAATTGGTTTAACTGCTATTCCGGTATTTGGTTTAAGCATTCTGGTATTAATGTTTTGGGTTTCAGTATTAAAGTTTTAATTGCTAAATGTTATGGTAATCTATGACAACTGATTCACCCCCCCCCCCCCCCCCTTCTCAGTTGTCTTCTGTTCATTTGAACTATCTAACAGTTATAAGTGTGGGCTACCATACCATGAGAAGGAGCCTTAGATTTTTTTTATCTTGTAAAAAGATCTAATGAGTCACTTTAAAAAGGAACACCACAAATAGAAATTGCCTTCTTTGGAGAAGGACTAGTTGCAGTCACACAAATGATTGGTCTCTTAGGTTTGCGAGGAGCAGCAGAGACAACAATAACATTTACAGACTCAGTACAACTTGTAGAAGGATTAGTTGAAGGAACTTGCTTGACATCAACCTGTGAGAGACCATATGTAATATGAGATTCATCATCCATTAATGCATCGGCTCTTGAAGAGAGTGAATTGGAATGAAGATAAGGTATAGTAACATTAAGAAAGGTATCAATGATTTCATCCTCTTGCAACAAAATATCTTCTAAGATAGAAGAATTTTTACAAGAGGGATCAAAGACATAGAGTGACATAGGAAAATCCAAGAGACCATCACATGAATGAAAAGGAATATCATTAGTACTTTGAATAAAATTAGAAATAGAACTAATAAAAGAAGATAACAAATGCATTTAAAAAATAATAAACTATATTAAAGAAACAATGCATAAATGCATCGATTGAAGACCGATGTATCATTTAAAAGTTGATGGCATGGAATGGGGTTTGGGGCATAATTTTTTTTTTCGAAGAAGGGGAAAGATTAAAAATTGTCCTTTTTTGGGGAGGGGGCATATTGAATGACTAAAGGAATGATAAAGAATGCTTTAAAAAAAATAATACAGAAGAAGTGTTCATGTCAGGTTCACCAAAATGTAATGGTGTGAAAGTGACCCTACAAAGGAAACAACTATGTTCTCTTGAGAGCCAATCTCATAACATACATTCAAATATCTCTAACTAGTCAAATTGGTGAATATATCTAATTAGAAAAATTCAAAGAGAAGACACAAAGAGTATTTGATCTAAGTCTGAGCATCTCGGTCAAGGACACTAGCACGGTGCGTGGACATCTACACAACGCGTTGTAGTCTCGTACAAATCGTGAACATAAAAGACTTAGAAATACGAAAAACTCAACTTTGTGTTTTAATTAACCTATAAAATATAGGAGTTAGAAATCTAGAAACAAATACCAAATGATAAATAAAAATAGAAATGAATATAATTGAAATAAATAAAGCAAAAACAAACCCTCATGTGTTTGAATGCTTCTGTTGGTGTAAATAATTATTCATCATGGATATTATTACACTTACTTAAGTTTACTTAGGATAATGCATTTCATAGTAGTTTGGATATGAGACACTTGGGTGTTTGTGCCACATTGGGATAGTGTGTGTAGGAGAAATTCCACCTCTTATGGTGTTGATCTTGTTATTACACTATCATATCCACTTATTGTGGAGTGATAATTCCACCTTCGGTGGGTGATCCACCTCATGTGGAATATTGTATTATTTCTCCTACCTACCCACACCTATTTCCTACCTACCCTTGTTTCTTATTGAGCCACATGTCATGTTTGTGTGCTCATACATATCCCTAGCCTTGCCTATATAAGCAGGCTCATCTACATTGTATGTAACAAGATAATCCAGTTGATTGTTGATCATTTTCTATTAATGAGAATACAGTTTATTCTTATCCCATATTATGTCTCTTTCATGTACATTTCAATGACTTCTTGATCTTGGCAAAATCCAACATGGTATCAGAGCTATTGGAGTATCATTGATTCGTCTTGAAGAGGCATTATTGCGACGTTAAGAGGCAGATCTGAGGAGCATCGTCATTTGGAGGCGTCCTAGACCAGATCCGACCTCTCCATTGCGTCCGGAAGGCCCTTTCCATGAATTTTGGTTATAAAGTTGGCCTATTTTGGTGAGGAAAAATTTTTTCCCCAATTTTGCTTATCGTACGGATTTTTCGAATATTTTATATATTTTTTTCAAAAAAAAAATTTTCTGCATTTGTTTTCAAAAATCAAAAAAAAAATATATATTCAAAAAGCAAAAAAAATCAAAAAAAATTGAAAAGAAAGCAGAAAAATCAAAAAAAAAAGAGGGGAGATTTTTTTGGGGGGTCCGCAGACCCCCCCGTACTGCAGGTTTTCCGCAGTCCCGTACCTGCCACTGCCGTCCTCCGGTACCTGAGCGCTGCCTCCAACGCCGCCGGCCGGATCCCGCACAACCGCCGGCGCCGCTCCCCGCGTCCCGCCCAGCACTGGCTGCCGCCCCCCGGCGCCTCCCGTGTCCCCGCCTCCCGGCGCCCGCAACGACCGTTTTCGGCGCCCGCCGTCCGACGACCGCCGCAGAGAGCTCGATCGCCGCGCCCACGCCGTCCAACCTGCATCACGTTCCGCGCCCGCTGCCGGCAGCTTCCGGCACCGCGCCCAGTTTCTGCCACATCTCCTCCGCTGCGGCCTCGGCTCCAGCCACCAGCAGCTCCGCTGCCCGAGCGCAGCCAGCTCATTCCGCCGCCTCGCCCCCGTACTGTGCCACGCAGCTTTTCCGTACTGCCACGTGGAAGCCGTACAGTGACACGTCATCACGCCAAGTCACCTCTGCCACATCAGCATCCGTACAGTACGGAATATCCAGTCAGCTTGCCACGCAGTCTGTCCGTACGGTACGGACGCCCAGTCAGCTAGGCAGCGAAGTTTTGGCGACGGTCATACGGCCGTCAAATTTAACCCAGTGAATTGCTGACGTCAGCGCCACATCAGCAGGGTTTGGAAATTTTTGGACCCCCTCTCATTTGCATTTTTGATTTTGCAGTTCAACTTCAAATGGCCATAACTTGCTCATTTTTGCTCCTTTTTGGGTGCAATTTTTTTTGAAATGGGCTAGAATTTCGTGCTCTCCGCAGTGGTGAAAGAATTTTTTGATTTTGATGCACGGATTTTTCAGAAAATGCAGTTTTTGGTGACTGTCCCTGAGTAATCCCAGTTTTTGCAACTTCAGAGGCTTCGTTTGGGGTCATCCGACCTCCTTTTCAGGTGCCGTTTTTTTTGAAAGTGCGTATTTTTTTGTCTACTTTCACATGATGCTATCAGATTGATGTCATTGTAAGTAGAAATTGTACTTTCAGATTTAGGCCATTTTTGGCTCTCTTGGTACTTGTATATTTGCTTGAATCTCAGTTAGATTCATTGCATTATTGATTGAAGTCTCTTGTATCTCATTTGAGAAGTTGTAAAATTTGCATCATAAGCCCACTTTGCCTTGTTTTGCAAGTGGCTCATTGTAATCGCACTAAGTGCCAAAATCATCACTTTTGGGGGGGTACTTTGATTGATTGAATTTGGGGGGTGTCTTTTGTGCTCTTGTGTTCTTTCCTTTTTGCTGCTATGAGTTCTTCTAAGTTTCCTCTCTTAACTCCACATAACTATGCTACTTGGAAAATTGATGCATGGAGTAAACTTATGGAAAAAGGACTCACTCATTACATTGATGGAACTATTATTGCTCCAGCTGATCCTAAGGCTGATCCAGTTGGTCACTTAGATTGGCTCACTAAAAATATCATGGCAATTGGTACCTTAAGAAAGTATGTATCAAAGGATCTCATTTTTCATATTGAGAAATGCACTCTAATCAAGGATGCTTGGCAAAAGTTTCAAGACTTGTATGGTCAAGTTGATGAGATTAGGGGATATCAAATTGATAGTGATCTCACCATGTTAGATCCCAAGAACTTTGATACTATACAAGATTATGTCACTAAGGCAAATGAGTTGAGGGCACAACTCAAAGATTGTGGCATTGATAAGAAGGATACTCAATTGATATTCAACTTGATAGGGAAGCTTCCACAAGAATATGCAGCATTTGTTTCTAGTTTCCAAACTCATAGGATGACAATGGGTTCAAGCTACAAAATGCCTACATTTGATGCTTTCAATGAAATGTTGATGATGGAACAAACTAAGTTGATAAGCATGGGCATTCTTAAGACTTCTTCTAAGTCTCAAGCATTGGTGGCAAATCAAGGAAACAAAGGAAATCAAGGAAAGGACAACTCAAACAAGAAGAAATGGCAATCAAAGCCTAAGGATAAAACATCATCTTCTCCACAACAAGGAGATTCATCTTCTTCCAAGAAAGATAATTCACCAAAGAGAGAGAGACCTACTTGTGCTTATTGTAAAAAGATTGGTCATGAGGAACATCGTTGCCATACAAAGAAGATTGATGAGCTCACACATATCATCAAAAAGCATAACATTGATTTGCCTAAAGTCTACAAGAAGGATGATTCATCAACTTCCACTTCCTCACATTCAAAAGGAAAAGGGCAAGCATTCATGGCTTCTACAAGTGGAAAAACTCACTCTTTTGGAACAAGAAAAGGACAAGCTCTATGTGCTACAACAAATCATACTTCAGAGAGATGGCTTCTAGATTCAGGGGCTTCTCATCATATGGCATCTTCACAATCTATGTTCTCTACATTTGAGCCTTGCACCATGCCACAGATTTTGATGGGCAATCATACATACATGGATGTGATTGGGAAAGGATCTATTGACATTAGGGATAACTCCTTCAATGATGTGTTGTGTGTACCCCACTTGACAAACAATCTCCTTTCTATCTATCAAATCACACATGGCGCAACTAAGAAAGTTGTGGAGTTCACACCTGACTCAGTTTTTATTAGAGACATGGAGACTAGAGCTATCATTGCGACTGGGGTGGTTGATCATGCATCTCGGTTATACTCCTTTTCAGATTTTGTTGATGATGATGATTTCACATTTGATGATTCTACACATTATGATCACACTTATTGTGATGATTCAGATTTTGAGGAGAACTTTGGACACTTGAACTTGGGGATTCTCACATGTAACCCAGTTCTTGAGTCTTCTATTTCATCTTCTCATATTGATATCACATCACCTATTGCACCTGATGATGCAGATAGTGCGACAGTTTTGCCTACATGTGATTCAGTGCAGCAGGATATACATTGTCTTCCAGCTTCAGATTCATGGGATGATTACATGACAGATATTGCAGGTTTGTTTGTGGAATCCTACATTGCAAATTTAGGAGACATCATTGATGACATACATCTTCTCTTTGATGAAGATGATCCTTCTTCGATTGTTGCGAGGGCACACTCTGACCCTCTTGTTCATTCTCTACATGATCATTCTTTCGAGGTTGACATGATTGTGGATACTTATGTACAGCAGTTGGAGGAGGTCTCTTTATTCTTTGAGGAGACACATGAGTCTTTGGACATTGTTCTACATCCATCTTCACTAGATGTTGGAGTTCCTTTTTCAGCAGTATGGCACAGTTTACCATCTTTGGAAGGGGCATCTTTTAGCATCGACATGGGGACACTTGAGCAGTTTTCAGAGATTCCTTTCATCATGAGTTTTCTTCATACATCTTCCCTTCATGATTGGGGAGACTTCATGGATACACCTTTGGTTTTGTTTCTTCCTAAGGGGAGGAATGTTGTTCGACGTTCGTGGAGCAGTTTCTTCATACATCGAGCTTCTATCATTGGTGCAGATTCTTCATTGAGGGATGATCACAGTTTGACTTCTCTTCTTCTCTCATATGGGGGGGACTATTTCCTCACATGGGGTTTTGTTCCTCACATTCTTCTTTGAGAGTTTTCTTGTATAGCTTTCATCTCTCTTTTGGGGGAGGGTTTTTTCCCATTGGGTTTTTCTCTCTTTCCCCACTTTGTGAGAGATTTCATTGCATTGGTATGCATGCATTTGCATTTGTGCATGGGTACCTAACATGGCCTCGTAGCCGGGACCCATCTTGCATTGCTTAGTTGCATTGTAGACTTAAGTGCATTCCCCTAAGTTGCACTTAAGGGGGGGTGTTGGTGTAAATAATTATTCATCATGGATATTATTACACTTACTTAAGTTTACTTAGGATAATGCATTTCATAGTAGTTTGGATATGAGACACTTGGGTGTTTGTGCCACATTGGGATAGTGTGTGTAGGAGAAATTCCACCTCTTATGGTGTTGATCTTGTTATTACACTATCATATCCACTTATTGTGGAGTGATAATTCCACCTTCGGTGGGTGATCCACCTCATGTGGAATATTGTATTATTTCTCCTACCTACCCACACCTATTTCCTACCTACCCTTGTTTCTTATTGAGCCACATGTCATGTTTGTGTGCTCATACATATCCCTAGCCTTGCCTATATAAGCAGGCTCATCTACATTGTATGTAACAAGATAATCCAGTTGATTGTTGATCATTTTCTATTAATGAGAATACAGTTTATTCTTATCCCATATTATGTCTCTTTCATGTACATTTCAATGACTTCTTGATCTTGGCAAAATCCAACAGCTTCTAATAAACCTACACACATGAAGAAGAGGAAAAATGTTTGGGGCTATTTGGAGACTTGCCTCAGTCAAGTCCTAGTTTTGGTGTTTCCACCTCCACAACAACCAAATAGATAGATAGATCAAAAGATAAAAGATAGAATGTTAAAATAATCAAATAGATAGGGGATATGATAAATCTCAAGATGCTCAAAGACGAGATAAGTAGATAGATATTACCAACAAGGCTTGAGAAAGCAAAGAGAGATTTAAAGAATATTGTGAGAGCTTGAGAGTGTTCTAGCAAACTAGAAACTATTATAGCAAGAGCAATGAGAAAGATGTGAGAGCCCAAAGAATGAGAGATATTTCTTGAGGGGACCTAGAGAGCTTGAATAGAGAGAAAAGATAGATTTAAAAGAGAGAAGAGGAGGGAAAAGAGGCTCGCTGACCCATTTTAGAAGATTCTGAGACATTTCCACTGACCAAAGTAAGTGACAATTGTCAAAATGCACTGAAATGACATTTGAATGTTAAGATGTAGCAGTACAAATGAATGGTGTGCAAACACCCACACGACATGCTAGTGTCCAGACAAATCATGCTAAAAAAAGACAAGTGGCAAGAGAAACACGTGGTTAACATAAAACAGAAGCTAAAGGATAGCTACTGAAAAGGTATCTTGAGCATCTTGAGAGGGAAAAGGTTGATGCAAGGGCATAAATGGGCCTACCCAAATGCTAGGGGAATGGACACTAAAGTGGTTAAAAAAGTGCAAGTGGAATTTCAAAGGGGTATGCAATTTTTGACTCTACAAAGATATTCAAAGAAACCAAAGACAAACATGATCACTTCATATGACAAATCAAAATTTTGATCACATAACAAAAATGTAACAAACAATGGTGTTGTAGACACTAAAATGGTCAACAAGGCTCGGCCCATGGTTAGCATAAAAAGGCCTCCCTCAACAAACATATAATCATTAGGCAAAATTAGTTGCAAATAATGACCAATCAATAAATGCAGCTCAAAATGGCTCATATCATGGTGCTTCTAGGACCAACAATAATGTTCCTAGACAAAAATTCACTCCCTTAGGAGAACTAATTATGTCAACTTTGAAGAAGATGATACAATCCAACAGGATCACACTGTGAGAAACAAGACATTATGAATCAGAACCTTTTAAACCACCTTGGTACAATGACAATGAATACTACTTATACAACAAGATCAAGGGACATAAAATCAGGGAAAACTTTAAGAAACCCCCCTTTGGACAAGGTGTAAAAACCTGGTGAAAGTTGTATAATTCCAAGGAAAATTTTAATTTTATTGGCGAATTTTTGTGGTTTACAGAGAAAAAAAATAATCTCCATTGGCGAATTAGCCGTGATCGCTCAAAGTTTGTGAAAAATCCTGGCGAATTGTACTATTTTTAAAACCCAAAAAATAATTGCATGGGCAAATGGTAATGTTTTTAAAACCAGAAAAATATTTGCATTGGCAATTTCAACCTATTTTCAAACCATAAAAATAAAATATTGGCAATTTCAACCTATTTTCAAACCATAAAAAAAAAAAATTGGCGATTTCAAGCTATTTTCAAACCATAAAAATAAAATACTAGTGATTTCAAGCTATTTTCAAACCATAAAAAAAAAATATTGGAAATTTCAAGATATTAACTTTAAGTAATTAAAACATGTGGCACACAGTCGTCAACTCTCTTCCTGGAAGACTACCCATTAGAAAATCTCGCGACCTAGCGACAAGCCCTTACGACTCTCTCTATCTCCAACTCGCAAGCTGAAAATGCTAAGCCTTCTTAACCTCGAGATCTAGCGACTGAGGGAAACTGAATTAGCACTCGCCAATTCTCGACCACAAATGTTAAGTCCTCGTCACCATAGCAACTTGGAGATAGTGGTAACTTTAACCCTTGTCGCATACTCACCAACATAAAATTGTTTATCTCTTAACCGCTAGCACTTCACTCGCAAGCTCGTGGCTTGATCAGGTCTTCAGACATTTAACTTCACTCGCAAGGTCGCAACTTGATCAAGTCTTCAGACATTTAACTACGTGAGCTGGTGATAACCATTAAACCTAACCACAAACTGTCTATTCGCTAGCTTGTGACCTAAAAATGCTAACATTAAACAAACATGAGAGCTAGCGACAACTGTATGAAATGAGTTACTCACTAACTCTCGTGGCTATAATGTATGACATCAAACCAACTCGAGACCTCATGACTAAAGCAATTTCACTAACAATCTCCAGCTCGGTAATATAAAATGCTAACACCCAAAAAGCTAGAGACCTCGTGATGTAAACCCAAACCAACTTGTCGCCATCTCGCGGCTTGATCATGTCTTCAGACATTTTACCTCGCGAGCTGGCAATAACCATAAAACTTAACCACAAACTATCTGGTCGCTAGCTCGCAACCTAAAATTTTTAAGGCTTGGATGCTAACTCATTCTTTAGGGACTAGTTTGAAGGTTTCTCTTGAGTCGAGGTTGATTAGACAAGCGAGGACAACGGTTTCAGAGGCATAAAAGGATTTGATAGCTTCTGAGTTGGAGATGGGAGATCATGGATTTCTCTGAGAAATAAGAGCTCAGGTTGCTTGTTGTCAGGGATTTTGGAGCAGAATTTGTCCAATAAAATTAGAATAAAATCATTCACAATAGATGAGCCTTAGCAGGATGCAGTGGATTTGATAGGCATGACTTCTAGAGTCTACAGTCATGTTGAAAAACACCAAAATGATGATTTTTCACGTGAATGAGCATCAGCAAATGAAGTGTGAAAATGTTATAAATACAATGGAGTGGTGACTTAATTGGTAGAAGAGAAACTCAGAAAAGAAACCTTTTTCATTTTTTGAGAGTGGTTTTTTCCTCGGAAAGGAAGATGATGTTTGTCTAGGATCGGGCATGGAGTTGTTGTGTGCTCTATGATACTAGATGGGTGTTTTTTTGTTTTCTTTTGTGTGAGTTTTTTTATTGTCAGAGGGGTTGTGAAAGTGAGAAGGATTTCCAGAGGGGATGTGAAACCCTTTTCTTTTCAAGAAAGGCCAAGCATGACATATCCTCTGCTTCTACTCTGCCATAGGATGGAAAGGGGTTTGAAGAAGGATCCCGTAGAGGAATGAAAGAAGGATTTGTTTGGGTGGGGAGTGGTAGCCAGTCATCTTTGTGATGACATGGAAGCTACAACCCCTCCCCAACATATTACATTTACCCTAAAGCTCCTATTTCCACTTTCCTTGATTGTGGGCATGAAAACTCGGGCTCCTGTTTCCATTGTCTCTGTTCTTGGGCATAAAGGCTTCCTCCTCTATTTGGAAATGATCTGTTGGATATAACGTAATATCTCACATTCCATCAGAAGGCATCAGGGTGATAATGGCATGGCTCAAGCAGTTTTGCAAGTTGTATAGTCATTGGGGTTCCTTTTCTAGTTCTAGTAGTGATTCTAGACTCTAGGTGAAGGGAGCAAGTTGTACAATGTATAGTCATTTACAGAGAAAATGAAAAGCATTTAGTGTCAAGCTTTGTGTAGGTTCTTGAAGGATTTATATATAAATTTATTTTGTGTATAATTCTATCTCTTTCAAATGATCAGAATCATGAGATTTAACTTTTTTCATTTGTTGCATTGTCATGGTGTATGTAATTTTTCATTTAATGCTTCCTAATCCTATTATGCCCAGGAATGCAAAATTTTTGTTAGTCTGGAATCATATTAAGGATTCACCTCATTGTAATTGGTGGGTGGATTATAGACAGTCATAGAACACCTCCATATATATTACATAAACATCCATAGCATATTAAATCATAAGAGTATTAAGAATGAAAGTATTAAACACCACAATAGATAGGAATACAACATAATTAGTAAAACATCAAGACAACAGGCCAATGCCTTATCCTAGGGCATAGAGTCACTTACAATTCAAGACAACCTGATAATAAACTTCAATAAGATTTATTTGCAGATAAATAGGAATGAAATTATGAATAATGCCATAACATACACAACCCAGATTCATATGTAAATTGAAAAACCCTTGACCATTCAATTCACAATGAAAACATAAATTCAACACAAAAACAATTATGTGAAGATCTCAAACTGAAATTGATATTGATACTATATTCATAATGATATCAGAAAGTAAATTCACAATGTGATTCAACTATAGTCTATGCACTTATCAAATTCTTGAATAGTTGAGCTATTATAACTATATAAGAGTTTTCAAGTTCAACATCAATAAAAGTGGCCAACTGGCCATCCCTCTCTACCGATCAAAAAGAAAAAGTGGCCATCCCTCTCAAATTAATCTTGGAATCCTTTTATAAGATGAGGATTCAACAAGCTTAGGATCACTGTGAGGAATCTTGGGTAGCAACCTCAACCTGAGATTTCTTCTTTGGCTTTAGCATGGCTTGCCACCTGTCCACCTCTTTGTCTATTGGCCAAATGAATGCCTTTACCTCTTCCAACTTTGCAACTGAATCTGTCCATCTGGCATCTATAACTGCCCTGGACTCAACAATAAACTTTGCATGGTCAACCTCAACCTTGAACAGTGAATCAAGCATACCGTTAAGGAAATCAACATCAACCTGTTCATTTACATGCTTGATTATTTCTTCTTGCTCCAAAATCAAATCAAATTCGTTGGTCCAATCAGAAACTGATTTCAAATCTCCATTACTACCATAAATTGAAGGCACCAATTTACTATAACCTTCCCCAAATGTCTATAATTTTTCATTTATAAGCACATCCTTCCCTGTGAAAAATGCATAAGCTACATTCATTACCTCCACCATGTCTTTAGTGTCATTGATCTTGGGAGGGAACTCGTCACTATACATCATTTTAGTATCTAGCTTATCCATTAATTTTCTTCTTCCTGACCAAACATTAAACAAAGGTCCAAGAAAAGCGATAGCCTTAGAGGATGTTTTACTTGCCTCTTTCAAAGAAATGTGCAAATCATGCACTACTATCAATTTTCCTTTCAATACATTAATCCTGTGTTTCAGAATTCCTGACACAACAGAGATAGCCTTGACATTTTTTTCCTTTTCAAGCTTTTCAATTTTCCCTGTGTATTCCTCCATTTTTGCTATCACATTAGCTGGTATTTCTTGTACTTGTTCTATAATTTGTATTGGAGAGGGCTCATTTGCAATTTTTTCTTTCAACTCCACTAACTCTTCATCAGCATCTCTTCATATTTTTTAGACAATGCAATCAATTGGGTATATGTTTCTGTGTATCTTCTTGACAAATCCTTTGTTTTTGATAAATTCATGAAAGAAACTTGAGTAAAAAATGAGGCAATCTCTGTGTCAGTTGTGTTTTGCAAGTTCCAGATCATTCTATCAGCTTTCTTTTCTACTTGGATATTTAGAAGGTGGGGCTTTTGAGTGGAAGGGGCCAAAGACCAAGCAGCACGTGTCTTTGACTTAGGATTAAATCTTGATCCTCTTATTACATCTCCAATTTCAAATTCAGTTTTAAACATTGGGTCCTCTTGCTTCCTAATCTATTCAATAATAAAAGTAGACTGGATATCCTAGTCAAGCATCATAATCATACCAGTACTCTTAATCAATTGTCTTGCCTATTCCACAGATATTTGCTCCCTATCAGGATCATATTCCTGCAGTGCCTTGATGATCTCCTATTTCTTTTCTTCATTTGCTTCCTCTATGATCATATTTTGTCTTAATTGTTTTTGTTTCAATCTTGTCAAAAAACATTTAAATTCATCTGACTTAATAAAGTCATCATCTTTCATGAACTCATTTGACAACATCACGCACTCATCAAAGCCTTGAGCAAGGGCTTTGTTTGTTTCTCCTTGTTCTTCATTCTGCCCTGCTTCTCTGAGATGTGTCCTTATTTGATGAAAGTATTGTCCTTATTCTGTAACAATTGCTCTAGCAGGGTCTCTCCTCACAATTGTACCGACCTCATTGGTTTTTTGTTTCTTTGTAGCTGGGGTAGATTGAACTTCATCCCCACTCTCTACATCATCAACAGACACACTAAGTGGCCTCTTGCCATGTGAAGAATGTCCATCTTGGGGGTCTGAATCTAGAATTTGAGGCATTTGTTCCAACAGAGTTTCATATAAACTCAACATTTTGTTAATCCTCTCCAAGTACAGGCTATTAGGGCAAAAACCTGAGAAACTAGGGTTAGCAGCCTTCAATTCTGCTTCAACTCTCATCAAATTTTTCCATTTTCTTCTCCTTTCTTGTACTTCATCTTTTCTCAGCAAATTTCTAACCACATCTTCATCATCCAATGGTTCATGGTCCTTTATTGTGGCCCAAGGTGTCATTTTTGGCATTGCAACTTTAATAAATTGTTCCGGATCACAGAATCTAGACACAGCATTAACCAACCTATACTATTTAAGGAAATTGTTTACTTCATCAAAGGAACTCCTACCAATGATAAAATCAAACGCAACCCAAAGCCTAGGAAGAAGAGAACCCTTCCTGTGTTTATCAAGGTATTCTTTTTCAACTAGGGTCAATTGCCAGATAAACTCCATAAAAGCAATCCTAATTGAAACCAATTTTGGTAAAATATGGGGAAGCTGGGGACATCCATAGACTCTGATCATAGTAAAGTTATCAAAAAATAATTCCCCCCAGCTATGTGAAATAGACCAATTTAGAACAAACTGGTAAGGTCTCAAAACTCTCCTAACATTAATTGACAATCGTTCCCTATTTATTCCTAGCATTTCCATAATGGGCGAAACAATCCAATTTTCAAAGAAAAGGAAAGAAGAATGGGGAGAACTATTGTCCCAAACCTGGGTCCATCTTTGTATTAGCATTAAGACACCGAATTCTTCTTTGAAAAGCTCCAATTCTTTATCCACAAACTCAATATTATAGAACAAGATTAAATGTATCATCAATGAATAATGCCTGAATGTAGGGTTGGGTGCACCACTCTAAATTTCAACTAGAGCATTATGAATGTGTTCAACCACATAGCCCACATAATCATAATCTTTGTTAACATCTGGGTGTTGAATGTCCATAGCCATCATCAGTAATTCAGCTGACACTGTTGAATCTCCATCAAAACCCAACACTCTGCATAATCCATAGATTGTGCAATGCATATAATGGTGGAAAGGTGTGATATCTGTTGGCATTTCAATAAGTTTGTTGGTATAAGGATATTGAGAAGGTTGTTGGAGATTATTGATATATATGATAAAGGATAATTACTGTCTTAATAATATTATTTTGTCATTGATGTCAAGAAATTGATTTTTTGATTCAGTATGATGCTGCCATATCTTAAGAAGTATGTTTTGATGAATATAAAGATGTCGGTAAGTGACACAGAATGAATGTGAAAATGAAGGGGAATAATAAGTTATTCAATGGGCAACTATTACCGAGTTAGATAGTGATGAGATTTTATTGTTTTGATTGTTTTGATATCCTATATATGTGTACTCATTGACTGAATAGGAATAAGAAAAGATTTCATTCAGTAGATGAATATAGGTTTAATATTGTTCTATGTTACCGAGCAATGAAGCTAGTCGGTAAATCCCAAGGTTATCGATATCGGTTAAAGAAGGCAAAATGTCTACCGAGTGAAGTTCAGTATTAACCGAGTAACAACTGGGCAGTAACAGAATGCATTGGATGAATAAAAGCATTATTAAATGAATGATGCCAATGAGCTAGAGATGTATAGATGATTGGTATGTCGTGCAAGAAGTTTGTTGAGAATCTACGACAATGAAAATACAAGAGTTAGATCTACAGTGCAGATTAAACAGCCATAACCTAGCACAAGTACCAAGGAAGGAATACAAGTTCCAAGGCGAGATAAAACATTTTTCAGATTGAAGGATTCAATGAACCTAGTCAAGTTTGATGATCTGATGGCTAAGATTAATCATGGGAAATGTGATCAAGGAGATTAAGCGGTTAGGACTTGTTTATAAATAAGGAAATGTTGATGAACAATGTATGCGGGCAAATAGAAGAACAATGATGTTGTTGTAGTGATCACTGAGCATAGAAGATTGAAGATCTGATTGAAGAACAGATTGAGAAGCCTAGCAAGGAGCAAGATAAGTCTTATGACAAGATTATTTTGGGCATATAGAGTCTGCTTTAGCATTTTAGATGTGAAGTTGCAGATATATTTTATTACTGTTATTTCATTTTATAAGTGACAGAAAATCTCTTAACTGAGTGGACCTAACAGTCTTATTTGTAAATCCTCTAGCAAGGTAACATTCTAGTTGAGTGTTTGAAATCCTTTAACAAGGTCACTTCTAACAAAGTGCAAGATTCTAACAGATGTGAGGGAAATCCCTTAACCAAGTCACATCTAGCAATGTGTTTATGTAATCTATAACAGGATTGGCTTTTAACCGAGCATACTCTAGAAGGGTATATTTCTTAGTGGATCCGAAATCCCATAGTGGTTTTTCCCTATTTGGGTTTCCACATTAAATCTAGTGTTAAATGTGTTGTGATGTTTTAAGGTTATCAGTTTATGAGTTTGAATGATTTACAATCTAGGTTGCATATTAAAGTAAAGGCTACCAAGGTTGAATCTGTTGAATATATTGAATTGTGAGTTTATATGATTCACCCCCCCCCCCTCTCATCTTACTAACAATTGGTATCAGAGCTTTGGACTCCGGAAGAAAAGTTTAAAGGAACTTGAGGCAAGATCCGAAGATGTATAAGAGGGATGCCCCAAAGCTGAACAAGTCAAGTTTCTCCACATGGCAGAAAAGGATGAAACTTATCAAGAATTGGAGAATATGCAACATATTATCTGGAGAATGATTACACTACACCGAGCACCTACCCGATGACAATGGAAGAGATAAAGGCAAAGCAAGAACATATTCAAGCAATGATTGAAATAACATCAGCATTGACCGACTTAGAGTGTAATGATTTGGAAGGTTGTAATGATGCCAAAGCTATGTGGAATAAGCTCATATCTGTTTATGGTGGTGATGAACATGTTCAAAGAGAAAAAGTAGACAGACTAAGAGGTCAACTTGAATCCATGAGAATGAATGAAGGTGAGAACATAATCCAATACAGTACAAGGTTAAAGGAAACTATCAATCAAATCAAAGGTAGAAGTTGCTTAGAACACTTCTACCTACTTATGCCATTTGAGTCTCTGCAATTAATGAATTAAGGTTTGTACCAAACATGCCACTCTCTTTGGATGCCACTATCGGTAAGCTACATGCATTTGAGTTAAGTAATTTTGATAATAGTGGGTCTTTAGTAAATAAAGTTGAATCTACATTCAGTTCTTTTCATCTTGGTGAATCTGATGATTACAATGATAGAATGTATAAGTATGCTGAAGGAAATCATAGTGGAGCAAGTGAGAGATTTCGTAAAAACATGGAAGAAGTACACAAACTATATGAGGAAATCAGAAAGCAAGAAGAGTTTGAAGCATTATTGGCCAGAAGGTTACCGAGAGGCAAAGGTAAGTATAAAGGAAAGTTACCTCTGAAATGTTGTAACTATGATAAAATAGGACATATGGCTTCTAACTGCCCTGACAAAGAATCTAGTGACAAGAGAGAAAACCGAGATGACAGACAAAAAGACAATCATTACAGAGGGCACCAAGACTTCAGAAGGAGAGATAGAAAGACATGCCTAGTAGCTAATGAGGAATCCAATGATGATAAATCTGATGAAACTGAGTCAGAGGAAGTTGTTTATGTGGCTATAAAAGATGGATCAGATGAAGAAAGGTATGAAGAAAAAGCCTTAATATCTCACATAAATAATAATGATTCTTGGATCATAGATAGTGGATGCTCACATCACATGACAAGTGATAAACACAAGTTTGTTAAATTAGAAAATTATGATGGAGGCTATGTAAGATTTGGTAATGATGCACCATGTCCGGTGAAAGGTAAAGGATCTATCACACATCTTGACAATGATAAATGTGATGATATATATTGGGTTGAAGGTTTGAAATACAATTTGTTGAGTGTAGCACAACTAAACAATACAGGATACCGAATAGAATTTCAAAAGGGAATTGTCAAAGTTCATGACAAATATGGAAAGTTAGCTACTACTAGGACACAAACAAAAGGTAATACATTTCATCTTGACTTGACTTGGAACAATTGTCTGTAAGCTAAAATAGAAGATACTTGGTTATGGCATAAAAGGTTTTGTCATGTAAATTTTGATAACTTGATCAAAATAAGAAAGAAGCACCGAGTAAGAGGTCTACCGAGCTTGGAAAAACCTGAGAATGCAATATGTCGAGGATGCTAGATGGGTAAGATGACAAAGTCAAGCTTTACAAGTAAGTCCTACACTTCTAAAGGAATTTTAGATCTTGTGCACACTGATCTCTGTGGTCATATGAAAGTTCAAAGTTATTATGGTGATAGATACTTTATATTATTTGTGGATGATTACTCAAGGATGAGGCCAATTATGTTTTTAAAAGAGAAATCAGAGGCCTTTCAAATGTTCAAATGGTACAAGTCGAGAGTTGAAAATGAAACAGGAAGACAGTTGAAATGTCTTAGATCTGATAGAGGAGGAGAGTTCACTTCTGATGAATTTAACTTATTTTGCAATGATCATGGTATAACGAGACAAGTGTCTGCACCGAGGACTCCACAGCAAAATGGGATAGCTAAAAGAAGAAATAGATCTATTGTAGATTGTGCCAGAACCCTGATGATAGAAAAGAGGGTACCTCAAACATTTTGGAGAGAAGCAATAAGCACTGCAGTTGTAGCGTCGTAAATTGTACGCACTTGCTAAAGCAGTACAATTTCACACCTAGTTTAGCACCCGCCTTGGCGCAGTTTGCATTTTGCATTGCATTTCTCCTTTAGCACTTAATTAATCAAATTAATTAGGTCTAAGGTCCTATTTCATCGTCCTCCACATCATAAAGTTGGGCCCTTTCATTAAAGTGTGCCCCCTTTCATTTTATTCCTCCAATACATCATTTAATCAAAAACCCTAATTAAGTCCTATTTTGAACTTGGGGGCTTGATTTCGGGGGTCAAAACATCTCGAAATCACCTGTAACTTCAGGATTCTCCCTAAAATCATCATATCTGACGGCCCTGAAAATTTGGTGAAAAGTTGCCAGGACCATGGCGCCCGGAGTGCACACGGTCCCGGACATTTTTTTCGAAATTTTAGGAGCGTGATCCAATCATAAAATAAAGCTTAACCCCAAGAAATTGGTGGGATATTCAATCTCTAGGTCGGCCAAAAGTTGGAATTAAGACCTAGGGTTTCATACATAAGAGCTCTCTTTCTTCATTTGAAAGGATGGGAATTTTGGTTTCAGGGGACCTTCTATGCAGGGAAAGAGCAGATCTTTGAAGACTTCAACAACATTCAACATCCATCTATCAAGCATTCATTAATTTCATTCATCCATTTAGGGCTTTGAAGACATTGAAGAGCAATAAGGGATCACCGACTGAAGATTGGCTTGTACCCCTCCCTTGGGGTTGGGTATGATTTCATGTTGTTTTCATGTCTTTGCATAAGTCTCATTATATCACTTGTATTCATGCTTTAGATCTATTTACATCTTGATTTGGAGCATTTACATTATCATTTACAAGCAATTAGGGTTTACTTTCTAGGTTGCTCTAGTTTGCTTACTTGCATTTTAGGATCTTGCACACACACAAGGTCTGCACACACACTACTTTTACAATACAAATTGGCTATTCGTGGAGGTGGAAATCACCAAAGAGGGGGTTTGACTAAGGCAAAACCCTATATAGCCGTCCAAAACACCTTTTCAGATATAAGTGCAGATTTCGGGATTCAGACGACGCCACAAGTTGCAAATCCGAAAGAAGCAGACGGAGACCGAACCATACACCAAGTTTTAGAGAAAAAGACTAGGACAGGGGCGTGGAGCGCCCTAGTCCTGCCAGGACAGGGGCGCTAGGCGCCCTGGTCCCTGGGACAGGGGCGCTAGGCACCCTGGTCCTTCTGTCAGACAACATTTCTGATAGTTTTCCAAGTTGCAAAATAGCAGTTTCAGGTGCAGTTTCAAGAACAGAATCAGGACAGTGGCGCCCACGCCCCTGTCCCGAACATTTTCACTCAGATTTTGACTCCAGGTACGCATCTGCATTCTTGTCTTGTCCTTGTGTTTGCAGCTTTCCATTGTTTAACTTCAATTCTGCAATTTTGTTATTAGTTCATACTTGCACTTTGAGGTTAGGAATTGAACTTGCATCATTTTATCTTTCAATTACAACAAAGGAATAGAAACCCTAATAGGTAGCCCGTGGCTCTCTCTTTCACAAAAAGAAGTAGCCAATTGCGTGATACCTCTAGGCTCTTTCATATTCCGCAATGTGTGTCAAAAGGTAGGATTAGGACATGTTAACCTAGTCTCGCTTTTTCCCCTACACAGCAGTCTACACCTTGAACCATGTACAACTGAAGAAAGGAACTTTTAAGACACCATATGAAATCTGGTATGACAAGAAACCTAATGTAAGTTATTTTAAAATATTTGGGAGTAGATGTTATGTTCACAAAGATGACAAAAATGGAAAGTTTGATCAGAAAAGTAAAGAAGGAACATTTCTTGGTTATTCTTCTAGAAGTAAAGCATTTAAATATCTAATCAAATCATCTAACAAAATAGTGGAAAGTGCAAATGTGAAAATTGATGAATTTGCAGAAAGAAATGATGAAGGAAATTCCAAAGAACCAGAAGATTATGAAGAGTTTGTATATGTTCAACCGAGAAGTCCTACCGAGAAAGTTGATGAAGAAAATGAAGAAAATACCTAGTTACCGAGTGATGAAGAAGATCATACAGAGCCTATATTAGCCAAATATGTTAGAAGAAATCATGCATCAAGTTAGATTATAGGAGATAAGGATGACCCAGTGATGACAAGGAACAAACTGAGATAGAACACATGTCTGATATCTAAATTTGTACCGAGGATAGTAAAAGAGGCATTTAGCAATGAAGATTGGGTAAATGCTATGACAGAAGAGATTGAACAAATCAAGAAAAATGAAACATGGACACTGGTCCCAAGACCAAAAGAGAAAAATGTAATCAATACAAAGTGGATTTTCAGAAACAAGCTAAATAAAAAAGGTGAGGTCATTCGGAATAAAGCAAGGCTAGTCTGCAAAGGTTATGCTCAAGAAGAAGGAATAGACTATGGTGAGACTTTTGCACCTGTGGCAAGACTTGAGGGAGTAAGAACATTGTTGGCATATGCTTCTTACAAAAATTTCAAGGTATATCAAATGGATGTTAAATCTGCATTTTTGAATGGTATAATAGAAGAAGAAGTTTATATTGAACAACCTGAAGGATTTATTGAAGAGAAGAATAAAGATCAGGTATGTAAGTTGAACAAAGATTTATATGGCCTAAAGCAAGCACCTAGAGAATGGTATGAGAGATTGCACTCTTACTTAATCAAGATTGGTTTTATGAGAACAAGTGAAAACAACATGTATATGAAGAATGATGAGGACAATGGAATACTAATTTCAGCCATATTTGTTGATGATATTATTTTTTGTGGAAATGATTCTTTATGCAAGAAATTTGGAAATGAAATGTGCAAAGAATTTGAGATGTCATTAATTGGTGAAATAAATTATTTTATAGGTTTACAAATACTGCAAATGAAAGATGAGATTTTCATTACTCAATCCAAGTATATAAAGGAAATCTTGAAGAAATTTGGAATGGAGGATTCTAAACTTGTAAGTACTCCTATGACTACCAATTGTAAACTATCAAAGAATGATGAATCTTCATCTATTGATGAGACACTTTACCGATCTATGATTGGAAAGTTGCAATATGTAGTTCACAACAGGCCTGAAATAGCACATGCAGTAGGTATAGTTCCAAGATTTTCTGCAGATCCCAAAGAAACCCATATGACAACAATCAAAAGAATTTTCAGATACCTGAGAGGCACTGAAGATTATGGTTTAGTATATAAAAAGAGGAATGATTTTGATTTAAAAATCTATACTGATGCTGATTGGGCAGGAAACATTGACGACAAAAAAAGCACAAGCGGTGGAGCTTTCTTCTTAGGTGAAAGACTAGTAAGTTCGATTAGCAAGAAACAAGGATGCATTTCATAGTCAATAGCTGAAGTTGAATATGTCGTTGCACCATTGAATTGCACCAATATAGCATGGATCAAACAATTGTTGGAAGGTATGAATGAGAAAGTTACCGAGCTAGTAACTATATTCTGTGATAATACTAGTGCTATTAACATTTCAAAGAATCTGGTAATGCACTCTAAGACAAAACATATCTCTATAAAGTATCATTATCTCAGAGAAGAAGTTCAAGAAAAGAAAGTTGTGCTGGATTATATTAGTTCAAAGGAACGAATAGCAGACATCTTCACAAAGCCACTACCAAGGGACACTTTTGAGTATCTCAAAAGCAAGTTAGGAGTCCTACCCCTATCTTCTACTCACTGTTAGAGTTCGGTGAAAGCATTAATTCTATGACTCTACAGAATACTATTTATGAGTTGATGCTAATTTACACACTTTAGGAGGTTGTCTAAAGTTGTGCAGGAAATAGTGATTGAAGACAAGATGCTTTGACCGAGACTGAGATGATACATTTGTATATGTTTTAACTGCAAGGAAATTACTTCACAGGGGAATAAATCATGAATTAGTTTTACTTTTTGGCATTGTTGTCAAAGGGGGAGAAGACTAATAGGAGAAGATAGGAGAAGACAAATGACTGGGGGAGAGAATTTTAGGAGAAATCAAGTATAACAAGAGAAGATTAACAACAATCCAAATCCGAATCACTTGCAATAAATCAAGTTGGTATTGCCATTAAATTTGGTATTGCCATCAATGCCAAAGGGAGAGATTGTTGGCATTTCAATAAGTTTGTTGGTATAAGGATATTGAGAAGGTTGTTGGAGATTATTGATATAACTGATAAAGGATAATTATTGTCTTAATAATATTATTTTGTCATTGATGTCAAGAAATTGATTTTCTAATTCAGTATGATCTTGCCATATCTTAAGAAGTATGTTTTGATGAGTATAAAGATGTCGGTAAGTAACACAGAATGAATGTGAAAATGAAGAGGAATAATAAGTTATTCAATGGGCAACTATTACCGAGTTAGACAGTGATGAGATTTTATTGTTTTGATTGTTTTGATATCCTATATATGTGTACTCATTGACTGAATAAGAATAAGAAAAGATTTCATTCAGTAGATGAATATAGGTTTAATACTGTTCTATGTTATCGAGCAATGAAGCTAGTTGGTAAACCCCAAGGTTATCGATATCGGTTAAAGAAGGCAGAATGTCTACCGAGTGAAGTTCAGTATTAACCGAGTAACAACCGAGCAGTAACAGAACTGAGAGGGGGGGGGTGAATCAATACAAACACAAATATAGTCCAAAATTGGTTTGACAACAAATACTCCAAATAACTGAGAAATAGGGATACCGGTAAAACAAAGTAAAACCGGTAACATCCAATACAGCTCAATCAGTCATGAACCGGTCACTCAATAAGCTTTCCTCTTAGCTCAATACTACAGTATCATTATATTCTCATGCATAAACAGGTAAACTTAGTCGTCAGATCTTCACAACAGTGAGTTCAATATGTTTTATAGACAGGCATAAAACATAGAACCTTCATGTGCTTAACAGGTAAAACAAAGCATCACAAGACAAAGGCATTTCACATGACACACATATTTTTCACGTGGAAACCCAACTGGGAAAAACCACAGTGGGGATGAATACCCACAAGCTATTTTTTGAACTCTTTAGAAGTCCACTCTGTTAGGAGCCTTGTCCGGTTAAGGACATTACAATAGGTTCTGGTAGGAACCGATCCTGTTAGGGATCACCCGGTTAAGGGATACCCAGTTAAGGGTTAAAACCCGGTAGGGTCACCTTGTTAGAGGATTTCAAGAACTCAATAGCTGAAAGGATCTCCTAAGCTCTCTAGCTTCTTAGAACTCATTAGCCTCGAGTTACCCGGTTAAGGGATTTGAATCAAGCCAGTTAAGACCACTTGATTTAAGGGATTTTAAATCAAGCCAGTTAAGGCTACCCTGTTAGGGGATTTTACAACTATTGAAGTGGTTAGAGATCAACAGGAATTATAATGATCTGTTAACAACACTCAATGCTAATGCAGAACCGTTTTGGCTCCTCTTCACCTTCTACACATTCACTTTGCAGATATCTCCTCTCTCCTTTGGTCTGGCAAGAATCACGTATCACTTCCCTTGGATACACACTCACAACTTTTGCCAACAACCTCAGAAAGAAACACAACATCGACCTTATAGGAAACATATAGGTTGGTAGCAAAAACCCTAAACCCTAAACCTGTTAGGTTAAGCAATTCAAACGGTTTGATCTTGACTATTGAATCATACTGCATTAAATGCAACAATCTTGAATCGATCTCAAGACATTCTCCATCGTCCATTATCCATTGATTTCATGGCGGCCGATAACCCATCACACGTTATCACCGTTTGATAGACTTCGCACATTCCCGAGGTAGATAGGAATAGTCTTCTTCATGCAAGATCCTTCACACGCACAGAGCTTACGTGGCAACACAATCTGTCCTCCATCATACTGCTAACTCGTCACACAAAGATCACCAATTGAGTCACACAAACTTGAGGTACTCCAACCGGAAACCCTGAAGTGGAAGCTACCTATCAACCGGTAGTCATACAATGCTTCCATGTGCCAGTTCCCATAACTACATGCGGTTCACCTTGAACAAATATGCCGCTTCACTTTGGCATATAAACCAGTTCATACAAATGTCGGTTCCTCTCTCTCTTCACTTATCACATGTGCCGGTTCACACTATGTTTCATATTGACATCAATGACAACATACAATATCATTATGTCTTCATGTCGGTTCACATAATGCCAACAATCTCCCCCTTTGGCATTGATGGCAATATACAAAAGATATCTTCTCTGCTTCACATCTTCTCCCCATTTGCTGCAGATATCTTTTCTCTTCACTCCTTCTCCCCCTTTGACAACAATGCCAAAGTGGAGGTACAATCATCTCTATTTCATCATGTTGCTCCCCCTGAGGAGTAGTATCCTTCAACACACCAATCAACCAAAATTTGTCTTTCCAGTACCTGACTGATGTGGAACAATTACTTTTAGTTCACCTCCTAAAGGGGCAATACCTCTAATTCACCTCTCAAATGCACAAATGTTGTCTTTGGGAGAGGCTTGGTGAATATGTCTGCTAACTACTCCTTACTGGACACATGCTCCAGTGCAATCTCTTTATTCTGAACCTTTTCCCTCAAGAAATGATACTTAAGCTCAAAATGCTTGGTTCTAGAATGTAAAACCGGATTCTTTGATATATTGATAGCACTTGTGTTATCACAAAATATACTTACTGATTTAGATACAGGGATCTTGAAGCCTTCCAGTACATGCTTCATCCAAATTGTCTATGTGCAGTTCATGAAAGTTGCAACATACTCCACTTCCGCTATAGACTGAGAGATACAACTCTACTTTTTACTCATCCATGAGACCAGTCTACCACCGAGAAAGAATGCACCACCGGTTGTGCTTTCCCAATCATCCACATTACCTGCCCAATTAGCATCTGTGAACACTTTCAGATTGAAATTATTTTTGTATGGGTACCACAATCCATAGTCAATTGTTCCCTTCAGATACCTAAGAATCTGCTTGACTGCAATCAAGTGAGATTCTCTTGGACTCTTTTGGAATCTTGCAATAATGCCAACTGCATGTGCAATATCCGATCTGCTATGCATTACATAATGCAACTTACCAATCATTGATCGGTATTCCTTCTCATCAACTAGTGCGGAATCATCCTCTTTTGTCAATTTGCAACCGGTCACCATCGGTGTACCAACCGGTTTTCTATCTTCCATGCCAAAAGTCTTCAACACCTCTTTGACATATGTGGACTGAGTGATGAAGATTCCATCTTCCCTCTACTGGATTTGCAGTCCAATGAAGAACTTAATCTCCCCTATGAGTGACATCTCAAACTCTTTCTTCATCTCATCAACAAACTCATGACTCATCTTGTCATCTCCACCAAAGATGATGTCATCAACAAAAACTTCACAGATTAGAATCTGATTTCCTTCAAACTTCAAGTAGATATTGATATCTTCACATGTTCTCTCAAATCCAATCTTCACAAGATGGGAATGTAGGCGCTCATACCATGCCCTTGGTGCTTGCTTTAGACCATATAATGCTTTATGTAGCCTACATACCATGTCACTGTCTTTAGATAGGGAAAACCCATCTAGCTGCTCAATATACACCTCCTCTTCCAGTACACCATTTAGGAATGCAGATTTTACATCCATTTGATATACCTTGAACCTCTTAAAAGCTGCATATGCAAGAAGCATACAAACTCCTTCCAATCTAGCTACAGGAGCAAAGGTTTCTCCATAGTCTTCTCCTTCTTCTTGAGCATATCCTTTGCATACCAATCTGGCTTTATTCCTAATCACTGTGCCATCCTCATTCAGCTTATTTCTGAACACCCATTTGGTGCCAATGACATTTTTATGCTCTGGTCTGGATACCAAGGACCATGTACCATTTTTCTCTATCTAGTCAAGTTCTTCTTCCATTGCCTTGATCCAATCTTCATCTTTATGAGCTTGAATGACTTAGGCTCAAATTCAGAGATCATACATGAGATTTCTCTAATCTTTCTTCTAGTAAGGATTCCTGCATCCTTATCACCTATGATCTGCTTGGGATCATGATTCAACTTGACATACCGAGGAATGGTCTTAACTGGTTCTTCTTTCTTTTCTTCTTCATCCTCATCTTCATCAGTATCAGCATTCACCGGTTCAGGGACATTGTTACTGGTACTTAGTTGGCTAACAATTGGTTCCCAGAAGGTTGCAACCGATTCATTTACAGCTTGCTCACTACCGGTTTCCTCAGTCTTCTCAGAGGATTCATCAACTCTTACATTGATGCTTTCCATAATTCTCTAAGTCCTATTGTTGTAACACTTGAAAGCTTTAATCTTGGTGGAATATCCTAGAAATATTCCTTCATCACATTTAGCTTCAAATTTGCCCTGATTTTCACTCCTCTTGATGTAACATTTGCTACCAAATACCTTAAAGTAGTTAACCATAGGTGTCTTACTGGTCCAATACTCATAAGGAGTTTTGTCCTTACCCTTTTTGATGAGTACCCGGTTCATAGTGTAGACTATAGTGGTCGCCGCTTCTCTCCAAAAGGTGTGAGCTACCTTTCCTTGGATCAACATGGTTCTAGCTACTTCAAGTTATTCCTCTCTGCTAGGCCATTCTGTTGTGGAGTCCAGGGGGTAGACAGCTATCTCTTGATGCCAAATTCTTCACAATACTTGTTGAATTCACTGGAAGTGAATTCCCCTCCTTGATCAGTTCTGAGACATTTGATCCTTTTACTGCTTTCCTACTCCACTAATGCTTTGAAAGCTTTGAATTTCCCAAAAGCTTCAGACTTGTCTTTCAAGAATGTGACCCACGTCATTCTTGAGCAGTCATCAATGAGAATCATGAAGTACCTATCACCCTGCACACTTCTAGTTTTCATAGGACCACATAAATCAGTATGCACAAGATCAAGCAAGTTGTCAGCAGTGAAAGATTTACCTTTAAAGGTTGAGGAAGACATTTTCCCCAATTGACATTCTTTAGACAAGGTATTATCCGGTTTGCTCAGCACCGGCAACCCTCTAACTGCCTTGATCTTACTAGCCTTCACAATGTTGTGAAAGTTCACATGGCAAAATCTCCTATGCCATATCCAGCTATCATCAAGCTAGCCATAAGACATGTACTTATATTTGCATTCAGATGAAATAGGTTACCTTTAGTCTGCATGTCGGTGGCCACCAATTTACCATCTTTTCCTTTGATTCTGCAAACTCCATTCTTGAATTGCAGAGTGAGGCCACTATCATTTAGCTGGGCAACACTTAGAAGGTTGTGTCTGAGACCATCAACCCAGTACACATTGTCAGCACTACTCTTTCCATTCAAAGAGATGGACCCTCTGCCTTTGACCATGCATGGTGCATCATTGCCAAAGCAAACCACACCACCATCATACTCCTCTAAGGATAGAAACTTGCTCTGGTCACTAGTCATATGGTGAGAACAGCCACTGTCAATGATCCACTCATTGGAATCATCAAACTGGGAGACAAGAGCCTTCTTGTCTGCCACATCTTCCTTTACAACAACAAACACAATGTCTTCATTCTCTTCATCTTCTGATTCCTCATCTGTGACACCTTCATCAACTGCCACAAAACAGTTTCTCCAGTTTCCTCCTTTGAATTTCTTGAACCTTTCTGGTTTATCCTTGTTGTCGCTATTAGGACAATTCATAGAAATATGTCCTATCCGGTTACAAGAGAAACATTTCAAAGGTAGCTTACCTTTGTATTTACCAGTTCCTTTTGAGAATTTCCTGGCAAGAAGTGCTTCAAATTCCATCAGAAACTCTTCATCATTCATTTCTCTACTCTAATTAGGTTCCCCACTAGTGCTAGCCTCTTTTCCTTTTCTGGAAGGTATAGCAGAGGCTCTAAAAGAAGATTCTATCTTTTGAACACTGTCATCAAAACTATTCAACTCATAGGCTGTCAACTTGGCTATGATGGAGTCCAAGGACACCTTAGACTTGTCTATTGATCTCAGCTCCTGAATAGCAGCAACCCTTATTGCATAGACCAGCAACGGGGATCTCAGGACTTTGCTTACCACAATGGAATCTTCTATTTTGCCACCTGCACTCTTGATTTCTCCAACAACCGTTTTGATTCTTATTCCATACTGCTGAATGGTCTCTCCTTCAACCATCCGCATGTCTTCAAACTTTCCTCTTAGGCTTTCTTCCTTAGCCTATTTTACATGCTCATCACCACCTTAGATATTTTCAAGAGCATCCCATACCTCTTTGGGATTTGCCTTGTCTTGAACATCAATAAACTCAATGTTAGATAGACTACTGATGAGAGCTTCCATGACTTGCCCATTTTCTTGTATCTCTCTCTTTTGGTCATTGGTGAGAGTACCGATAGGAACAACATATACATTTTCAACATAACTCCATTGTTGAACACCCATGCTTTTGATGAATATCTTCATCCTGTCTTTCCATATACCAAAATTTTCCCTGTTAAACTTTGGACCTTCCCTCTTCATCATTTGACTAGGATCTTTTCCTCAAGCGGTTAAGCTTACAACACAGAGGGTCTGGAGGAGCTCTGATACCAATTGATAACTCAATGATGAACCACTAGTACCAAACCGGTACTGAGAGGGGGCGGGTGAATCAGTACAAACACAAATATAGTCCAAAACCGGTTTGATAGCAAATACTCCAAATAACTGACAAACAGGGATAGCGGTAAAATAGAGTGCAACCGGTAACATCCAGTACAACTCAATCAGTCATGAACCGGTCACTCAATAAGCTTTCCTCTGAGCTCAATACTACAGTATCATTATATTCTCATGCATAAACAGGTAAACTTAGTCGTCAGATCTTCACAACAGTGAGTTCAATATGTTTTATAGACAGGCATAAAACATAGAACCTTCATGTGCTTAACAGGTAAAACAAAGCATCACAAGACAAAGGCATTTCACATGACACACATATTTTTCACGTGGAAACCCAACTGGGAAAAACTACGGTGGGGATGAATACCCACAAGCTATTTTTTGAACTCTTTAGAAGTTCGCTTTGTTAGGAGCCTTGTCCGGTTAAGGACATTACAATAGGTTCTGGTAGGAACCAATCCTATTAGGGATCACCCGGTTAAGGGTTAAAACCTGGTAGGGTCACCTTGTTAGAGGATTTCAAGAACTCAATAGCTGAAAGGATCTCCTAAGCTCTCTAGCTTCTCAGAAATCATTAGCCTCGAGTTACCCGGTTAAGGGATTTGAATCAAGCCGGTTAAGACCACCTGATTTAAGGGATTTTAAATCAAGCCAGTTAAGGCTACCCTGTTAGGGGATTTTACAACTGTTGAAGTGGTTAGAGATCAACAGGAATTACAATGATATGTTAACAGCACTCAATGCTAATGCAGATCCATTTTGGCTCCTCTTCACCTTTTGCACATTCACTTTGCAGATATCTCTTCTCTCCTTTGGTCTGGCAAGAATCACGTATCACTTCCCTTGGATACACACTCACAACTTTTGCCAACAACCTCAGAAAGAAACACAACATCGACCTTATAGGAAACATACAGGTTGGTAGAAAAAACGCTAAACCCTAAACCTATTAGGTTAAGCAATTCAAACGGTTCGATCCTGACCGTTGAATCATACTGCATTAAATGCAACAATCTTGAATCGATCTCAAGACATTCTCCATCATCCATTATCCACCGATTTCATGGCGGCTGATAACCCATCACGCGTTATCACCATTTGACAGACTTCGCACATTCTCGAGGTAGATAGGAATAGTCTTCTTCATGCAAGATCCTTCACACGCACAGAGCTTACGTGGCAACACGATCTGTCCTCCATCATACTGCTAACTCATCACACAAAGATCACCGATTGAGTCACACAAACTTGAGGTACTCCAACCGAAAACCTTGAAGTGGAAGCTACCTATCAACCAGTAGTCATACAATGCTTCCATGTGCCGGTTCCCATAACTACATGCCGGTTCACCTTGAACAAATATGCCGCTTCACTTTGGCATATAAACCGGTTCATACAAATGCCAGTTCCTCTCTCTCTTCACTTATCATATGTGCCGATTCACACTATGTTTCATATTGACATCAGTAACAACATACAATATCATTATGTCTTCATGTTGGTTCACATAATGCCAACATATTGACCAATGTGACATAGGATAGTGAGGAACATTCAAAAAAGATAATAAATTACTAAATTCTGGGAAATCTTTCATAGGACGCCCTCTCGACATAATATGAAAAACAACACTCATCTGAACAGTCTTTGCCAGGTTTGCATCTTTCACTGCATGTTCAATCCCAGCCTTGATTGTATTTCCAAATCCACTATTACCAATCACTATCATTTTGTGGTTATGCTCTTCATATTCCGCAGCATACTTAACATGAAGACATTCTTCCTTTGATTTCCATCTTACTAATCATGTTTCCTTTCCGTCTATGATCTATTTTTCATAAACCTTACCAATATGCTTTTCTATGGTGTCAAGCTTTAGCTGCATCTTCTTCTCTCTTTTAGTTTTCCAGCTACAAATCTTACATCTGCATTCTATTGGTTGTTCATCATTGTTTGGGACCGGTTCAATGAATGGGTACTTTTCTACCCAATCAATCTTAAAAATCCTTGTCATCTCCCACTCTCGCCCTAGTTTTACTTTCCTTTTTATTTTCTTCCTACCAACATCATCTTCAGTACTAGCATTTGCATCCGAGTGAATTATCTCATTGTGTGTATCCCTTACAACATCTTCTTCCGTGTCGGTATTGTCATCCTTATTTGATGCATTTAACTCAATGACAATCCCACCTTGTGGTGTTGGTGAGCTACTGTGAATGGCTTCTGCAACTGCAGAAGTTGATGGACTAGAAACTTTGCCAATTCCAAAGAAAAACTTTATGGTAGTATCTTTAAGTTTAGGTTTCAGGCGTTTTGATGGCCTCTCAATCCCTTTAGTTTCACCACCCTGAGGAGTCTTACCCTTGTCTGGCATCCCAATCCCTTCACCACCCTGAGGAGTCTCAATCTCACCCTTGTGTGACATCTCAATCCCTTCACCACCCTGAGGAGTCTCACCCATGTCTGACTGTGACATCTTGAGTCTTGACCTCTCACTATGAATTAAAAGTTAAAACTAATACTATCAAGTATGAAGAAATGATTACTCACCTTTATGCCTTCTCATTCTCTGAATCAGGAATCAGGAATGCCTGGGCCTGTGTTGCAGGATTGTAACTCTGGCCCTCCACCCTGTTCTACAATGTGAATGAACTTTGACTTTCCAACTCAATTTGCAGAATGCGAATCGAGACTCGAGAGCTCCCAATTTACTAATCAGACACGAACAAATTGTAAGAAAAAGTGTAAGAAAGAGTGTATTTATAGCAATCGATGATTGTATTTTTGGCGAATTGCGCGGGGCCTAGGCGTCACATTTGCCAATAAACATTTAATTTAATTGCATTTTTGCCGAATTGCGCGAGCATGCAATGAATATTTAATTTAAGCGGGACGAAATGGGTCCTCGAATGCTTATAATGTTTTAATTGATATTGGTGAATTTGGCCGATGCATGCAATGAACATTTAATTTACCATTGGTGAATTAGGTCCTGGGTACGTGGTCGTTTTACTATTGTTGGCGAATAACGAAGGTGATCTAATACCCACGTCCGAGTGATTCTAGGCGAATATTACGGGCATGCACGTTGACGATGTGTGGTCAATGGCGAAGCCAGATTCTACAGTGTGTCGTTAACCCCGAAATTCCAAGCGATTTGACCACGATGGTGCCCAAGACTATTCGCATGGAATTCACCAATTGGCGAAGATTCGCCACTAAAAAACTCTCTGCATAAAATCTATGGGTGCTTCAAGATAAAAGATGCCATGCAAGATCTTGTAGACCAAGCATATGTGGTAGTTCTAGGTCCTCAAACATGAATCATATGATATTCAAAGATTCACTCCAAAATCATGGGAAAGGGAAAGCCTCTAGCTTAGGGACCAATAATAATAATGATTCCAATTACACAAATGTCACTTATGTGTATATAGTCAACCACATCCAACAAGTTTAAAACCATGTTTCAACCATAACCTATAAGAATAACAATCCTGAAAGTGTTGTTACAATGCACCAATCCAAAGTGACCTTACAAGGGGATACTTCAAAATCACAACCTACCAATCAATACAATATTATGGATCACTTGGGTAATATGACTACCCATATATCCATTTTAGTGCTGCTACACATATCCCCTACTGATAAGGCTATCTTGGACAAGGCTCTTCAAGATTCCTCGGTTCCTATAGACATTTTGACCAATTTCAGGCCATGGTAGGACATATTGCTACCACACACCATGTTACATGAACACAAAGTATGATGTGCCTTCTCATAAACCGATTCTTAATGATCCCCTCCACCTCAAAGTATATGTACACAAACATAAAATCTGACGAGTTTTGGTAGATGGAGGAGCAAGTCAATATATGTACTCTAAAATTTGTTAAAACATTAGGATTCTTTGATATTAGAATTCATAAATCTATGTGAACATAAACAGGCAACCACAAACCCTAGGAAATCTACAATCACTCTAAATCTCAAAATAATTGAAGGAATATGTAAATGCAATGCAATGAAATCAAATGAACATAAGCAATTATACCTTTTCAAGAAAGCATCAATGTTACCTCCATTACTCTTCTCACTTTCGTGATGTATTATGTGTTACTCTCATAATTATATTGTAGCACTAGACATTGCAATTATGTTCATACAAAAGCTCAAAGATGGTGGTTAGGCATGAATGATGGATGAGGGTTTCTTTTATGAATTTATGATATTGATCAACGGTGGTGATTTGATGAGAAGGATTGGAGATCAATGAATAAGAATCGATGAGAAACATAGAAGTGGTTATAATTAGTAGATAACTGATTGCATGATGGAGATAAATACAATTGATTGATCAGTTAAACTTAGAGTGAGTGGGACTCGAGAGGTGGGAGTGAAGAAATAATTAGCATTAAATAATAGAAAATTATTTATTTGAGTGCATGAGAGAAGAAAATAAATATATTAAAAAAAGATTTTATTTATTTTTAGAGAAACTTTATTTAGAAAAGGGAGTAATTAAATAAATTTTAAAAATTATATAATTATAGAAGACTTAGATAGGTAATTAAATAGTTGAAATAATTATTTAATTATGTGGAAGTGAGAGAAAAGAGATTTATTAAATAATTAAAATTATTCAATTAAAGTTCATGGTAGACGAAATTAGAATAATTAAATAATAAATATTATTTTATTATGTGTACAAGAAGGAATTAAATAAATAATAAAAATCATTTAATTAATGTTGGAAGAAAATTAAAATAATTCAATAATATTTAATTATGAGATGAGAGAAGGCCATACAATTAAATCATAAGCAAATCCGAAAACAAAAAATTTGGACGAGAACCGAGAGAAGGCCAAGACCCTCACTTCAAAGAGATCCCAAACCCTTGAAATGTCTCCACCTCAATAGAAGACAAGAATAAGGGTTAGGACAGATGAACACATTCCAACTTTGAATGAGCAACAAAAAGCAGTCAAACAATCTCTAAATTTTAAGTTGTAACGTCACAAATTAATATATTTATTTTATATTATTAAATGATACTCTGACATTATTTCATTCCAACATGAAACAAAATTATATTTATTTTATCAATAAAAAATATGTATATAATGAAACATTTCACATATTGACTATCAAATCAATTTCAAAAATGTGCCACTACCTATGTTATAATGAAAAATATAATGAATAATTTAACTCAAAACTTTACTTTCCTCCTTGTTTTTAATAAAATAATTAATAATAAAATTTGCATCATCCATTTCTAGAAACATGAGGTTGTTATATAAAACCTAATCCATTAATTAAATCATATTTTTTTCCACTCACATAAATTGCTACAAAGGTACGACGTACAATCACACCTATTGAATAGAATACGTACGCTCAACTCTAGAATCGAATTTGTTTTTTTTTTAAACAAAAGTGGGGGTATTTCAGATTACGAAATCCTTTTGTCTTGTCAAGGAATAAAATATATTCATTATTTGTACGTGAAATCTTATGTAATAGACGTGGACCTTGTTATTACTTTGTGATATACACAAACAAAAATAATAATATTTGTTTGAAGGCTTAGTAAATTAGATAAACTCAAAACTTGTTCAAAATGATGTCTTCATTCTAACTAATCTCCCTCCAATATAATCTTTTATATATAAAATATTTTTATACATAAAGCACTATTCATATTAGTGAAATATATATGTATATAGTAAGTAGCCTACATCAATAGCATCATGAAGAAAAGAGGGATCGAAATCTTTGAAATCCACAGTTTTACAGGTTGGGCATCTTCAAGTCTATCAAAAATATTTAACACATTAATATTTGTATATTGAAATTTATTTTTGTGATGTTTTAAATGATCTTTCAGAAAAACAACTTAAATATTAGAATTTAAGATTGTATTTATGATTTTTTATTTCTTAAATATTCATATATGATACAAATATTAACGTTTCACTACTGTATGTAATTCCAAATGTGAATTTAATAAAGATGACCTAAATATCTTGAACTAAGGTTGTATTTCAATTAACACAACTTGTAATGGTACATTTAGTTCTTAGAATATTAACTTAATTTTAGATACAAATCTATCATCTTTAACACAAAAAGGAATTATATAAAAATTAGTAAGTTTGGAGCTCGCACGAGTAGGTGAGTTGGCTTGGGCCATGGGTTTGCGGCCACGACTGTTCTAGCTCCAAAACAGACCATTCGTACAGCGTGTTAGTGACAGGTTAGTCAATCGCAACCGTTAATTGCAAAATCAACAGTGTAAAACGTGCGACTAACACGCGTGTTAGTCAATCCGTACTGTCTTTTTGGAGCCAGAATAGACGCGTCTTGGGTTTGCTCCCCATGGGTCTCGAGTTTGACTCCCTCCCTGGATTTAAGAGGGGGGATTGCTTGCAAGTCGTGGATCCTCCCCATAGGGGACTAGTCTCGCCTTAGCTCGCCCCTTCCTAAACCCCAACTGGAAATGAGTAAGACCGAGGTAATGCAAGTTGGGCATTGGGTTGGGTTGTGGGGATACCCCTATCATAGCAAAAACATATATATATATATATATATAAAGTCTGGATTTATGTTTGACACTTGCTTTCACTTTATTTGTTTCAAATGTTGTCAAGGAGTTGTTAAACTAATGGTGATGTTTGCAAAAATGAAAAGGGTGCATGTAATTAGGTCCATATATTTTATCTTTAGATTATGATTTATGATGTGATTCTAAATATTCTTTAATAAATTTTGTTGTTGTTTTAATGCCTTTCATGTCCAATATTGTACTTAGTACAATTTTTTTCATTGTTTAGATCATGAATGAAATACATCATCCAAAGGTTGCAAGTTACAGTGGAAACAATAAATCTATGATTTGTGATCACTTGATCTACACGCATTATCGTCAAAGAATATTTCGTAAGAAACACACATCTTGGAAATACTCCTAACATTGCACCCAAGGAAAGGGATGACTCGTTCATTTAGTGTATTCTATTTGGTACAAATTTGTCTCCTTTTCATAACAAGTCAACAACCAAATGTAGGAACAATAACATGGAGTTGATCTCTAAAGATTTAAGCATGCTAGTGGATGAAGTAACGCTTTCAATTTAACTCTAAAAAAAAAAATGAAAAGAAAAATATTCATATATTTTAAAAGTAAAATGATAGCTAAATGCTATAAAAAACATAATGGTTAGGTTTGTTTATTTAGTGTCAAATATAAAGTCGAAAGATGTTAATTCAATGATTTTTCATCTTAATATAATAATAATTAATTATAATGTTTTCATCTTGTAATGAAATCTACAATACACATTATCTATGAAGAATCTTGCATCTTAAAGATTACATTGTAATTCAATGTTTAATCTATAAAAAAAGTTTTATATTATCACATTTGAATGGGCTTAATTAATGAAGTATGTTCGAATTAAATATTTAATATTAAATACTAAAACTAATTCAAAGTCATTCTTGAACATACTTTCTTATAGTTTTAAAGTCATTCTTGAACATACTTTCTTTATAAAAGTGATGCAAACATTGGAAATATAACCCCCCCCTCAACAAACATATCATTTTGAGGTTCTCATATACAAAAAAAATTAAATGTGTAAATACTATTGACATAGTGATATAAAAGTGATGCAAACATTGGAAATATAACCCCCCCTCAACACACATATCATTTTGAGGTTCTCATATACAAAAAATTAAATGTGTAAATACTATTGACATAGTGATTTTTAAAAATAATGCTCTAATATCTAATCTCATAAATAAGGATCTCATATAGCCAAGAGCCATGGCAAATCTATAAAGATGAGTACACTAACAAAAATTTAGGTATCCAACTCATATATATGCATACAAATTTGAGGGAATGATTTAATAAAGAGGAGAAACAACCAACAAGTGGACCTCCTTTTCAAATTCAAGATATTCTTCAAGAAAATTGTACTTCGATATATTTTGCTAAAATAAAGGGAAAAATCATCTATAATAAACCGTTCTAGAATTTGTTGAAAAGGGTAGTACATAGATGGAATAAAGAGTTTTAGTTAACCTACATTTCTCTTGATGAATATAGAATTTTAATGTAAGAGGAATGTCAATATAACTTAAATATTTTTTCTTTGCACTACTAGAGAATTATTTTGATTTCCAAAAAACATAGAAAACACTATTTATAATCAAACTATGTTCACTATTTATTATAATTATATGCATTTACAAGAGACTTCATCACAAAGTATGAGAAGTTATATTATTCTTTAGACAATGATTTTATAATGGGAATGATCAACAAATACTAAATTCACTCACTATGTGGTTGATAATTTTAATACATTATTAATTATATTTATTAGCAACTCTATCTATTGGTTTGTATTAGTTGGGTACTCAAAATGAGTTATTCACAAATGATGTTAGTGGAAGTTAACATTATCTTCTATAAGAGGAAATGTTATGTGTTTGAATGTTATTGTTAACCATGTATTACAACTAAACAATGCAATAAAGTTTGTTAATCATCTTCACGCATTTATTAATTTCATTGAAATGAAAAGGCAATATATCTATTATGATGTATGGATTATAGATAAGTGAGCATAATTTTTATGTAAATGATCTTCTATATTTTTTTAATATATAATTAAAAACAAAATGTAATGGTTAAACATGGATACAAAAAAATGAATTTCATCCTTCACTTTGAAACAAATCCTCAAGAACAATGTACCTACAAATACATGTGTATATTTTGGACACACATGTATTCATTATGTAATCATATAACATTCAATGTTGGTGTGAATAGGGTATTTTATCCATCTAGTTTATGACTAGGTCTTATTCACATGCTTAAGTTTACTTATGTCCTAGGGAATGTTTCTAGAAGGTTGTTAGTGTTCATAAGAACCGTAATGGTGAAAATTAGGCGTTTATATGTTTAGGCATACAAACTAGACCTATTTCCACCACCTTACATTGGAGAGGAGTGATATCAATATATTCAACTTCCTTTGTATGAAAAAGGTTGAATAATGAATAGATTCCACTCCTCTTTGTGGGGATTGAATTGGATACTAAAACCAAGAAAATGAATGCTAGATCTAGGGATAACGATGGAAAATTGACATTAATGAATATGAACAAGTAGTTGAAGATAAGATATGAAGTTGTAATCATAGAGAAAAGATGAGGAAGATGAACACAACTAATGACTAGAATTCAAGCCTAAAAAATTGGACAAAGTAGCTTCGAGCGATTTGTCCTCGAATGTCAGATGTAGACAAATCTTATTGATCTAGAACTAGAATGCTACTAAAAATATACCCCAAAACTTCTATAGGAAATTAGTTAGACACTATAGTGCGGGCCAAATATATCCTCTTCTTTTTGCTCCTATAAAAGCAAGATTTGATTATCTTTTGTCCTCTATCAGATTCTAGATTTACAGGTCTTGAACCTTTCATTTGCACATAGAAAGAGAAGAAAGATGTTGGGAATAGGTTTTTGGCTAAATCAAACTCTAGGTTTGGAATTAACCCTTGAAATGAATTGAAATATTGAAGTAAATGCTAAATGTTATACCTTAGATCTAGTGTAGATTATTGTAGGTTGATGATGTAATACTCTTTGAATGTGATCACAAGTGTTGATGCAATAACATGACATGAAAGGAAAAGACATGGATGACCTAATCAAATGCACATGCTTGCATGAAGATTGAAGTAATCTTCTTGCTCCATGATGTGTAGATCTTGAAGAATACTTGAAGAATATGATGGGGTTAAATGTTGCCTTGATTCTCAATGCTTGATGATAGTGCTTGATACTGAATGCCTATAATGATAAAATTATGGATATCAAAATGAATTAAAATAATGCTCTTATATAGGGTTCTCAAGTTATTTCCCCAATTAGATCAACCTCCAATGACAAATTGAGACATCATGATTCAAAACTAACTATCATGAAATGTGCACCAACCCATTCAAATTTGGGCCTAATTTGGGGGGATAGATGCACTTTGGGTGCCACTGTCCAGGAAAATGGTGCCCCACACGCCATTGTCCATCCAAAACTATGTGAATAGGTTGGAGATGGTGTGCACATAGCCCAAGAAAAGGTTTGAACCACCATGTGAATAGATTACACTAGTTTCAAGGTGAAAGCCAACAAATAGGCTTGGATTAGAGCTAAAAAAGGTCACACTAAGGCACCTGGGCACAAAAGGTGGTGTAAATTATACAAGGTTATAATTTATGATGCTACATTTAGCTTCCACTTTAACAAGAGTATGAGAATACACACATACTGATGCAAGAGCATCCTCGGTCGATGAGAAATCTTGCATCAACCCAAAATATATTTGCTTTCAGTTTATTCTTGTTTTGTGTTATAGTGTTGGCAACAACAATGAGAGAAAACTGAGAGGGGGGGTTAATCAGTTTTCTATCGGATCTACAAACTCAACCACAAATACAAACCTGATAAACTGCAACAACAACAAAGATAAGAAAATTGATAGCACAACACACAACACCAAGATTTTGACGTGGAAAACTTGATTAAGGGAAAAACCATGGTGGGAACCTACCCACAATAAGATGATACTATGTAGTAGTATGCGAAAATATTACAATGGGGAATGCACCCGCATTCAAGCACATTGCCTAGAGATCACTGGTCAAGATATAATAACCCAGAAGGCTACAACCTCAGGGAAGGTTCACTACCCTACAAGGAAGTCTCACTGACTTACAAAATGATCGGACTACAATCCAGAAGAAATGAATTGCAATAATAGCATCTCCAAATGCCTGATGACAGTTCTGGTTAAGCACAATTGTCTGCTATGCAACACCAATCACTGCTCAATCAAAATGTCGAAGGATGAATTACTTGTTCGCACATACACAACTCTCTGATAATGCAGACAAAATTATGATACCTAAATTACATGACAATATCACTTATTTATACAAATCATCAACCTTAACAACAAGGTTGGCTAAACCCTCAACACCCAATTACAAAATTACATCACACGATGCAAAGATCAACCATCAGACCAATATAATGATATAAAATGGACCTAAATCAAATACCAAATACTCAACACCACCAGAAATCACACCAAGATCAACTGCAACATGCTACACCACCAAGAATGCCGCATAACACGAAGAACATCACTGGTTCAGTAAAATCACCAAGAACTTGCACAACGATCAATGTGGATCATAAAAACAAATAGGACATACTTAGGAAACACCAACAAGAACATTAGAATCATCAGTAATAGTTGCACCAATACCCCTTATCAAATCTTCATCGATCAACATCTGAAACTCAAGAACACTCAAACAACAACTGTCACAAAGAAAAGATAACCTGTGGAGCACCAAATCATGAACCATCTGAAATGAAGATACACAAGACCATCCCAAACAATCTCCCAAAATATCAGCTCAAGATTTGATCATATCAGAATATACCGAAGGAAATACTGAATTCTGCAAAGCACTGAAAAGATAAACAAACTGGAAAATCGGATCATCTGATATGATCAATTAAGATTTTTGCATCACCAAAACCAATACAGAAGAATATAATGATACTAGAAATATTCCATAAACCAAACCATGATCCCAATAAACCAATCTGCAATCACCAAAGTAGGAATATGTTGACATCAATGACAACAACATATCCGGTGCAGGAATATGTTGGCATCAATGACAACAATATATCCTAGCAACAACAATGTCCAACATCCAGTTTTTGTCTTTCTTCTAGTTCTTCCCTTTTCATTGCGGATCATATTGTTGGCTTCCAAACTGGTTCTTGTTCCTTGTCCAGGATTTTCAGTTCATTTGGATTCTTTTCCAGCAAGTTATCGCTTCCGAATTGTCTGTTTCTTGGTTCTCAGAGCAATTTTGAGCTTAATGGCTAGTTGGAGATTTCTTTTCGTGCGGAGTGGTTTCTTGGCTTGTGGATCTATTTGGTATCATGTACGATTTTCTTAGGCCCTTGGTCAACCTTCTTTGGTGGTCTGCATTTCATTCTTGGCTTTGGCGGAGGAGATCTTCACACTTTGGGTGCGACCTATTTTACATGTTTCATTTTCCTGTCTTGGAGAATATAATCTTTCGTGGCCGACTTGAATGTGTTCCAAATTTTATATAGATTGTTGTATTCGATCCTTTGGTATATAGTAGATAGACATGATGATTTCAATTCATGTTTTATAATCAAAACACCTCTTGGAGATCTGAATGGATTGTATTCTGGAATGTATCCTATAATAAGGCATGTGAGCCTACATGTTTTCTCGCATGTTGCCGGTTGGATTTTAATGAATCTATGATATTGTGGATGTATGATTTCATATTTCCTATGTGTTGTTGCTTTCGTTGGGTTACTCTTGCTGCATGATCCAAATTGTTCTCTTTGAGGGCCCTTCGGACCATGGTTGCGTCACATAATCATGGTTAAATAGAAGAGGAGAGAGAGAGAGAGAGAGAGAGAGAGAGAGAGAGAGAGAGAGAGAGAGAGAGAGAGAGAGAGAGAGAGAGAGAGAGAGAGAGATAAGACACCACTAAATTCAAGAGAACAAGCCCCCCAAGCTTAGGATATTAACTCATACTTGACCATATACAAGGACATACAAAACAAGACAAAAATAAAAAAATACAAAAATACAAACAAAGATAAAAGACACACAAAGGGGGTTAGTAATAAAACAAAAGGCTCCAACTCAACTACTTGAAGATAATTTAATAATGAAAATGTCTCAACCATTAATTATCATTCTCAGAATGCTACTAAAAGAGCACAAGTGGTCACATGGAAAGAGCAAGAGCATACATCAAATGATGAACCATGATCTAATGGCTAGCAAGGTATTTTATGCTTATGGGTTCATGGGGAAGGAGAAAGGAAACATGGATTCCACAAGTTAGCAAGCTATGTTATTCTTGGTGATCCATTGGAGAGAGAGAAATGAAGACACAAAATAGTCATGCATGTTGTGTTATGCTAGTTCCACTCATCTTGCAAAAAGAAACAGAATAATCAAATAGTCTAGCAAGTTGTGTTATGCTAGTCAATTGATCTTGTAAAAGGGATGCCAAGGAAAAATTTCTTATTGCAAGGAAACTAATTTGTGTAAATTAAAATAAAATATTTTGCCAAGCGAAGCTTTCTTAAAACAAAGCAAGCAACTGTATTTATGCTAGTTCCATTCATCTTGCAAAAAGAAACAGAATAACCAAATAGTCTAGCAAGTTGTGTTATGCTAGTCAACTGATCTTGCAAAAGGCATGCCAAGGAAAAATTTCTTATTGCAAGGCAACTAATTTGTGTAAATTAAAATAAAATATTTTGCCAAGCGAAGCTTTCTTAAAACAAAGCAAACAACTGTATTTAGGTGTTACTAGGACACTGCAATAAGGATAACCAAACAAATCATTGTATGTAAGGAAATCCCGCAACAAGGATAACCAAGAAAAAAAATTGTATATCATGAATTTAAAAAGGATAATCAATCAAAGCATTGCATGCAAGGAAATTTGTAACATAAATTGAAAAAGAATAACCAAGCAAAGCATTGTATGCAAGGAAATCTGCAACATAAGCAACAACTTGAGGCCACATGTATGGCCCCTCCTTAGATGTCAACATAGTCCTATGTCGATGTCTAAAGGTAGAAATGAGAGACAAGGATTCACACCTTCAACACCAAGGAGATATCCTTTAATAAATAATGTACAATACTCCAAGATAAATAGGAAATACACACTACCATATGTGTTCTTATAATTATTGATAAATCTTACAAAAGGAAAGGTAATGTTTTTGTCATAATTGAGTTTCCAAAAGATTCTTTTTGCAAGATTTTCTTGATTGCCAATATGGATAGGTCTCATCCATTGAGCAATAGAAGGCCAAGGCTTTGAAAAAAGAATTGATAAAAGAGGGGGAGAATTTTTTTATGGTCTTTTTTGTAATTTGTTGTGTAAGGACATGTTGAAGAGAAAAAGTGATGAATATATGAGGAATTAATATCCTTTGTAGGAAGATTCTCATTCTTTTCACTACTATTCCTATCCACTTTGTTAGATGGGGACGTATTCAAGCATAATCCAAAGTTTCATCTTTTCTTAATGTTATGTTAGGAGATAGGTCATGAATAAAATGCATAACATCATCTTGCCTTAAAATATGTTGATGATTAAGATAAGATCTAGGGGAATAGGGAGGATAGAGAGGTATAAATTTACTAATATTAACACATCTATATTGTCCCTCTTGCACCAAAGTATCTTTGTAAGAAGATGATGGTTCAATGTTACTCTTCAATGTTGCATCTCCAGTGGAGAGATATTTGATAGGAGTATTTATTATTTCCTCATGAATAAAAGATACCCTAGGAGAGGTATGATTCATTTTAATATCATATCTAGGGTTTCGTTTGAAACATCTACCAAAGATTTAACGAAATCTAAATATTCCATCGTTTTCTTTAAAAATATCACCATGTAACAACATGAAATATGAATGAAATCTTTGAGGAATGATTTAAATGAATAAAAAATGTTTCAAACCCTCATAAAGAAATACGTTAAATTTGTTTGAATAAATGAAAGTAACATGAATTGAAAGAAGCTATTATTCAACACATGATTTTGATAAAAAAATCTAATAAGTAATGTAATCACATACATGATGTTGGTGTAAATAAATATTCATCATGGATATTATTACACTTTACTTAAGTTAACTAAGGATAATGCATCTATTCGAAGTTTGGATATGAGACACTTAGGGAAGTGTGCACGTAGGGATATAGCTTGTAGGAGGAATTCCACCTTTTGTGGTCTTATCTTGCTGTTACACTCCACATTCGGTGGATCATCCACCTCTTGTGAAATATTATATTATTTCTCCTACCTACCCCTATTATTTCTTACCTACCCTTGTTTCTCATTGAGCCACATGTCATGATTGTGTTCTCGTATATCCATATGGCCTTGCCTATATAAGCAGGCTCATATTCATTGTATTGGTTAATCTAGTTGATCATTTGTATATTGATGGGATTATAGTTTGTTCTTGTCATTCTTTTGTCTCTCTTTATGCTTTTCATTGTGCCCTTGATCTTGGCAAAATCTCACACATGAAATAAAAAACCAATCATATTTTGTAAATTTCATTATGCAAAATTAGATCTGAAAACACCCAATCAAAAATATCCAAAATGTTAAAAGTGTCGGGTTCACCAATTTGTAATGGTGAAAATTAGGTGTTTATATGTTTGGGAATGCAAACTAGACCTATTTCCACCACATTACATTGGAGAGGAGTGAGATCAATGGATTCAACCTCCTTTGCATGAAAATGGTTGAATGCTAATTAGATTCCACTCCTCTTTGTGACGATTGATTTGGATACTAAAAATAAGAAAATGAATGCTAGATCTAGGGATAAAGACAAAAAATTAACATAAATGACTATAAATAGGTAGTTGTAGACCAAATATGAAGTTGTAATCATAGAGTAGAGATGAGAAAGACAAACAAAACTTGTAACTAGAGTTTAGGCTTGAAAAAATAGGACAAATTAGCTCCGAGTGAATTTGTCCTCTGAATGTCGAATGCAATTAAATCTTATTGATATGGAACCAAAATGCTACTTAGAATCTAGCACAAAAGTTTCATGGGAAATTTGTCAGACAATATAGTGTAGGTCAAATTTGTCCTCCACTTTTTGCACCTATAAAAGCTAGATCTATTTGTCTTTTGTCTACTCTATTAGATTTTGAATTTACAACTCTTGAACTTGTCACTAGCACACAAAAAGAGAAGAAAGATTTTGGGAACAAGGGTTTGCCTAAGTCAAATCTTGGGTTTGGAATTAACCCTTGAAATAAATAGAAATATGAAAGTTTAAATACTAAATGTTATACCTCAAATCTGTTGTAGATCCTACTCCAATCCCCTCTCTTGCTACCCTACCTTGTTTCTTAACTTGACATAGGAATGTAGAAAAAAAATAAGTTTCCATTTATTCAAAAATTGGCAACCAATTCCTTCCTTTATTCATTAATTTTTTTTTTTATAGTCACCAACCAGTAATGTATCATTATAAAATACCCTTCCAAAAGCATAGGAATTGTTTCCACCTTAAGAAGGTGAACAAACATGAAAAGAAGAAATAATATTTACCAAAAAGAATGAACTATATATAAGCACTACCCAAAATGAGAGAAAAAATATGACATCAATGTGAAGATAAATGACAAGAAAAAAGGAAGAAAAACTACCATCATCACACTCCAAACAAAACCTATGTGGATATACATAATTTATTCTGGTTTAAGTGGCTTAAGGGATTCTAACCTTTATTGTGCCTACACTATATGTTTAAAACATAACAAATTAATAACCATGGCAAAGAATTGTTATGCAAAAACTAAGAACAATTGCACATCAACTAGGATTATACACAACATCCAAAAAAATTTGCACAATATCATGGAACTAGTGTGCAACAACTAAGAGTGGTTGCACATTAATTAAGAAATATTGCACAAAATCTAAACCCTTTACATATCAACTAATGTTATATGATCATTATAGTGCATAGTATTATAGAATGACCTTTTAACTCACCCTAGCCAATTGTTTGCATTCAAATAGTGCTAGGCAACCACAACATGACTCTATACATGATAGTTCAACATATTGAACAACATCTAATCCTTATACATATTTTCACTACACTACTTTCCTATATATTTTTCCCCTACACATGGATGCACATAACTTCTTTTATGTACATCTAATTTGAAACCATAAACATTTGACAAACATATACACCTACACCACATTTTATACAACCCATGTGGGGTTTGACATTTAGCACCCTACAAGGTCAATGCCTATTACACTCCTATCCATAAGAAAATATCAAGCCACATAGTACAACTTGGAGCAACTCCATGCATAATTTATGAAACTTGACTTTAATGCAATGATGAATATCACTTTTTAAGATTGGGTGAATAATCCAAGCATAACTATCCACACTATTATAGTCTCACCTCTTCACTTAGATTACTTGTCTATATTCAACAGATGCTACATAACCACAACACAACTTTGTACATGATAATCCATTGAACTAAATATCATATGATCCTTGTGCATATATATAATTTCTTGCCTACATATTTTTGGTCTTACACATGGATGAACAATCCTTTACTTTAACACCATATACACCTAACAACATGTTGAACCTATACACATGTTTTATCAACCATGCAAGTTTCACACTTGACACCAACAAGTTTGACATATGACAACATATAAGTTCAACACCTAGATCTTACTATTTTTCACATAAAAAGTTTACCATAGTTAATATATTTGCTAGAATATTGTTAAATGCCTTTTGAACAACCCCTTTACTTGAACACACATCTACATGCTAATCTAGATTCTCTTACGCATATTCTATAGATTTTGTAGGTTATTAGTTTAATTTTGAAATTTTACCTCTAATCATCGTATGTTTTGGATCATAATAAATCTTGTGTAATAATAGATATGTCTTGGTATGGAAGTGAACTTTAATGAACCAAAACCTAGTCAATTCACCCCTTCGTGTCAATTTACCTAGAAACCACACATAAAGTTAAAATTTTCTTAACACCATTTTTTTAGTGATGCAAGATTAATTTTGTAAAATTTAATAAGTAAGGTAATCACTAAAAATAAGAAAATGAATGCTAGATCTAGGGCTAAAGACAAAAAAATTAACATAAATGACTATAAATAAGTAGTTGTAGATCAAATATGAAGCTTTAATCATAGAGTAGAGATGAGAAAGACAAACAAAACTTGTAACTAGAGTTTAGGCTTGAAAAATTAGGACAAATTATCTCCGAGTGAATTTGTCCCCTGAATGTTGAATGCAGATAAATCTTATTGATATGGAACCAAAATGCTACTTAGAATCTAGCACAAAAGTTTTGTGGGAAATTTATTAGATAATATAGTGTAGGTCAATTTTGTCCTTCGCTTTTTGCACCTATAAAAGATAGATCTAATTGTCTTTTGTCTACCCTATTAGATTTTGAATTTATAGCTCTTGAACTTGTCACTAGCACAAAAAAAGAGAAGAAAGATGTTGGGAACAAGGGTTTGCCTAAGTCAAATCTTGGGTTTGGAATTAACCCTTGAAATAAATAGAAATACGAAAGTTTAAATACTAAATGTTATACCTCAAATCTGTTGTAGATCCTACTCCAATCCCCTCTCTTTCTACCCTACCTTGTTTCTTAACTTGACATAGGAATGTAGAAAAAAAATAAGTTTCCATTTATACAAAAATTGGCAACCAATTCCTTCCTTTGTTCATTAAATATTAATTTTTTTACAATCACCAACCAGTAATGTATCATTATAAAATACCCTTCCAAAAGCATAGGAATTGTTTCCACCTTAAGAAGGTGAACAAACATGAAAAGAAGAAATAATATTTACCAAAAAGAATGAACTATATATAAGCACTACCCAAAATGAGAGAAAAAATATGGCATCAATGTGAAGATACATGACTAGCAAAAATGAAGAAAGACTACCATCATCACACTCCAAACAAAACCTATGTGAATATACATAATTTATTTTGGTTGAAGTCGCTCAAGGGATTCTAACCTGTATTGTGGGCCTACACTATATGTTTAAAAAATAATAAATTAATAAACATGACAAAGAATTGTTATGCAACAACTAAGAACAATTGTACATCAACTAGGATTATACACAACACCCAAAAAAATATTGCACAATAGCATGGAACTAGTGTGCAACAACTAAGAGTGGTTGCACATTAATTAAGAAATATTGCACAAATAATAAAACCCTTTACATACCGACTAATATTATATGATCATTACAGTGCATAGTATTGTAGAATGACCTCTTAACTCACACTAGCCAATTGTTTGCATTCAACTAGTGCTAGGCAACCACAACATGACTCTATAACATGATAGTTAAACATATTGAACAACATCCAATCCTTGTACATCTTTTCAGTACACTACTTTCCTATATATTTTTCCCCTACACATAGATGAACATAACTTCTTTTATGTACATCTAATTTGAGACCATAAATATTTGACAAACATATACACCTAAATCACATTTTGTACAACCCATGTGGGGTTTGACATTTAGCACCCTACAAGTTCAATGCCTATTACACTCCTATCCATAAGAAAATATCAAGCCACATAGTACAACTTGGAGCAACTCCATGCATAATTTATGAAACTTGACTTTAAGGCAATGAGGAATATCACTTTTTAAGATCGGGTGAATAATCCAAGCATAACCATCCACACTGTTATAGTCTCACCTCTTCACTTAGATTACTTGTCTTTAGTCAACAGATGCTACATAACCACAACACAACTTTGTACATGATAATCCATCAGACTAAACATCATCTAATCCTTGTGCATATATATAATTTCTTGCCTACATATTTTTGGTCTTACACATGGATGAACAATCCTTCACGTTAACACCATATACACCTAACAACATGTTGCACCTATACACATGTTTATCAACCATGCAAGTTTCACACTTGACACCAACAAGTTTGACATATGACAACATATAAGTTCAACACCTAGATCTCACTATTGTTCACATAAAAAGTTTACCATAGTTAATATATTTGTTAGAATATTGTTAAATGCCTTTTGAACAACCCCTTTACTTGAACACACATATACATGCTAATCTAGATTCTCTTACACATATTCTATAGATTTTGTAGGTTATTAGTTTAATTTCAAAATTTTACCTCTAATCATCTTATGTTTTGGATCATAATAAATTTTGTGTAATAATAGATATGTCTTGGTATGGAAGTGAACTTTAATGAACCAAAACCTAGTCAATTCACCCCTTCGTGTCAATTTACCCAGAAACCACACATAAAGTCAAAATTTTCTTAACCACCATTTTTTTAGTGATGCAAGATTAATTTTAGACTTGAATTCTCTTGCATCACAAATAGAAAAATCTTGTAGAAAGTTGGTCTCATTCTCCTAGGTTTTACCCATCTCTATATACACTCATTTCCATGCATTTGACCTTACATTATCCTTACATGCACATAATTATAAATATTTTCTCATATTTGACATTTATTACACCATTTCATTCACGTACTACAATGTATCAATTCGCCACTTAGATCTAATTGCCTTCCCATCATAATACACATCCATATTCATAAGGGCGATCACTTAGTTGAAGATTTACATTTTCCTTCCTTTTCAAAATTTAAAATTCAAATTTAGATGATTAGCCCCATTTACCCTCTTCTATTGAGTTGACTAAACACATATTTGACACAATTTAAGTATACACAATAACGTTTATAGACAATGGATCTTACATTCAAACATGCATATGAAATACAAATGATGCTTCTCATTTTAGAACATTGAAGGAGAAATTAATAGTGAAACATTTGATTTGGTGCTTTAAAAAGAGTAATGTATATACACTATAGAGCCTTTCCTATTGTCTTTGACCCTTGTACACTTTTTAAGGCTTGATCTAGGACAACTTGTCTCCTTATAATGAAACAATGGCCCTTTAAAGTGTTTTAAATATAATGCCAAGGTTCTCTAGATTTAAATAAGACATATGAAACAAATATTCATTAGATAAGTAAAAGAGTGAAACTCCATTGTACACAAAGATGAATCTAAACTCAAAGGACTAGTCCATTACCACATGTTTGTCCTAGACTTGTGAGTTGGACCTCTAACAAAGTATAAATACAACACAAAATTGAAAGTAAATACACTATTATCATTTATGTGAGATTTCATATATGCATAATTTTTTAAAATTAGAAAATAAAAAATACATTTGTCTTGAAATTTTGTTTCCCAACTAAAACTATTTAACCTAAATTAACTTGTGCTATGTTTTGATTAGATTAAGCTGAATGACACAGAGAGAGAATATATTTTTAAGACAGTAGTCACACTCAAGTGCTACTGCTGTGTCTGTGCAGACCAAGTTAAATAAATGGATAAACTTATTTAATGAAATGAAAGACATTTGAGATGATAAAAAAACAGCAAGTGGGCATGTTTTTTCCACAATGATGTTAATTTCTGTTATTATTATCTTGAACAAACAGTGAAGCTGGCTGGGCCTAATGCAATGTAAAGCAGACATGAGCAGTGTTTCCTTGGACAAAACGCTTGACTTGAAATTGTTGGGTGGACGTCAATTCTTAGCAGTACATGTAAAAGAGATTGAACTGGATCAACTCATGGCAATGTACTTTAAACTTTATTAGCAAACTGTAATGTGGAGTAAAATTTCGAGGTAAAAGTAATGTAATGTTATTGAAGGGACCCCCCAAAGCACCTAGATAATCATCATAGGATCTCTTCAATCTTATTGGGGTTCCTCTACTATGCTTCAAAGTTTTTTGAGTAATAATAATAATCAACAATGATAGAAATATCATAGGGGCAAAAACAAACACAGAGTTAAATAGTTGATGATTGGGAGATGTATAATTTCTTTTGTCCTCTCAACTGTTATTATTAAGCAGCTTTGAATGGTTTGTTTGACTGACTGCATTTATCCTCGGATTCCTTCCCAGCCATGGAATGGCACTGTGCATAAATGTATTATTATTATTATGTATGATGAGAAAGGACAGAATATTTTACGTCGGTGAGAAAGAGAATGAAAACATTCTTGCATAGGATTTATAAAGCGATGTCTTGAAGGGAGGGAATTGGAGGAATCCCAAGTTGATTTGAATGGGAGTTAAGTGTTTTTTCTTCTCTTTTGATCTAATCGTCTCAATTTCAGGAATTTTTGTGGGGTTTTCTTTTCTTGTAAAGTTGGAAAGTTGGTTTCTCTTTTGTTTTTCTGCACAGAAACCATGGAGGACCCCACACGCTTTGCTTTTCATGGAAAAGGCAACACACAACTGAATATATATATATAATAATGTGTATATATCTCTCAAAACCTGGGAAACCACATGCCACTACAGTCACAAAACTATATATTTTTCCTTATAGTATCTACAGACAGTTTGTTATACCTGTGTTACAAGGATATGGGTCAATTCATATTATCAGTAAAACAAAACTGATACATGGTATCTCCATACAACACTGTATATTTCCTTATAGTATATACACACAGTTAATATGTGTCTGAAGCTTGGAATCATTTCACATTGCCAGTAAAGCAAAACCGATGCATGGTATCTCCATATAATACTGTAACTTTCAAAACTAATAATAAAACACAGTTCTTAAATTATTTAATAAAGCTAGAGAATCACAATCATTATGTCCAATCTGAAATAAAGAAAAGACAAAACTTAAACACTTAAAGGTGCAATTCAAATCTTAGCTGTAGCACAGCCTAGCAGATCAATTTTTTAAGTCTATGCCTTTACAGTAGATGAAATCATATATCTATTGAAAACCAAATAAAGATGGAAAAGTTTGTTTTCAAATTTTGCACCCTTCGAAATTCTTTCACCAATATAATCCACTATTCTCTTCTTTTTGATGATGGATCATTGAGTGCCATCTGAAATATCTTTTTACAGTTTATGTAATTTCTAGATTGGATTAAAGAAAGAGTCTTAAGACAAACATATAGATTAATTTTTCTATAGTTTGTGTTATTTCTAGATTTGATTGTGTTTGAGTTTTTAAAACATTTCGGATCATACTTAATGCACCATCATCAAAAGGAAGAGATAATAGACTGGATTATAGAAAGAGTCTTAAGACAAACAGATAGATTTATCTTTTTTCAAGTTTGTGTTATTTCTAGATTCAATTGTGTTCGACTTTAAAACATTTCAGATCACACTCATGATCAAGATAATGAAAAGTTAGAAAAGAAAGATGATATCATTAATCATTCTTTTACAATTAAAACTAAAACTATCATACATCTATTTCATAGAGTGTGAAAATCCCAAACCAGTGTCAAAAGTTTAGCTAAAGGAGCCTAAAAGTTGATCTTCCATTTCATACACAGAATTCAAAAATTCAACAACACTGCTCATCGTTCTACCGTAGCAGAAAGCTATAGTATTAAAATACAGATAACACTTTACAGAAGCTTTAAATCTAATAAACAAAATGAGAATGTTTTGTTTTGAGATTGAATACACAAACACCTACTTAACAAGGACGTTAAATTTGATAAGTTTAAACATAAATACACGTTAAATGTCATTCATCTCATCTGATTGATACGAGCCACCACTGAATTCATTGCACATTGTTTCTCTTCCTCTCTTGACGAGCAAAATCACAGCTAAACTTTTTCTGTCATTCTATTTACACTACCCAACAGTCTCTAAAACAGAGACTGCTGCCTGCATTCATTCTCACACCTCTAAAGCAGTGTTTTCATTTGTTTTGTTTTTTTATCTCAAAAAAAGAAAAAGAAAAAATTGGTAACTCAGAAAGCTAAGTATAATAAGCTTACTAAAATAATAAATGAACGAACAAATCGAAGAATCTGGTTGAACACAACAATGATAATCTCTCAAGGAAGTGCACCAGCAGGAGAAGCATAATGGTGGTAATCGGGCCAAGCGGTAACAGGACTCCAGTAGCCGGTATCGACTGCCCCGTCGTAGGCATGGTGACCGTGAACGTCGACGCCAGCCACCGGCGCCGCCGGTTGCCATTCGGGTCGTTCAGAGAAATTATTGTTGTAGAGGCATGCAAAATCTGTGGGCTTGCATGGCGGCTTGACATGCAAGCGCGAGATTTCTCTTTCTCTGTCTGCGTCGTTGTGATCGGCGAGAAGCATTGCCAGCCTGTGCTGTTGAATCCTCCACTGCAAATCGGCGGCGCTGAAAGATTCCGTATGGGGCGATTCGAAAAACGAGCTCATATCTGCGCCGGAATTTACATCGAGCCCCGCGACATTCATGTTTTCCGACTTAACCGCCGGGAAATTGAGGCCGAGAAGAGTACTCTCGAGCGACGGCAGATTTGAGAGCGCCTGGCAGCTGCTCTGTAGAATCGATGTGGCGGCGCCGCTGGTCGTCGCAGTAGCCGGTGTTGTGAGCCATGTGACCGACGGCTGATCACCTGCCACTGTCACAGGCTCCTGCTGCTGATGCTGATGCTGCTGCAGTCTGGCAAAGGCTGCCAGTCCTGGGAATTCCATGAATGAAATTGCCGGCTGCTTGCTGCATAATGCCTGTATAAATTTTCCCACAAGAAAAATAAGCTCAGTATGATATGATCTATCAAAAATATGTCATATCTATTAATAAAGACATTAAATTTTTACAGTAATATTACTAAATTTGAAAGTTCTTGGATTTGATTATTTCATAATGGATCATATTTTATGATTTATTTTCTCATTGGACTTTATTCTGATGGTAGCTCATAAAGTGAGTTGGAGAAGTATGATCCATTCGACATTCATAAAAATAATATTAAAACTGTAACTAAATAAATGGTTGCTCTCCCTTCATGCTATCATTTTTATATCTATGTTTCAGATCATATTTTATGATCTATCATCAAGATAAAGTGAGTTCGTGAAAGAATGAATCATAGAAGTGTTTCAGATCATATTCTATGATCCATCACAGGATAAAGTAAGTGAGTTCACGAATGAATCATAAAATAGTTTCAGATCATATTCTATGATCCATCATCAAACTAAAGTAAGTGAGTTAAATGAATCATAGAATAGTTTCAGATCATATTCTATGATCCATCATCAAACTAAAGTAAGTGAGTTAGTGAAAGAATAAATCATAATTATGATAGAAAAATGTTAAAAGCTGTAACTAAATAAATGATTGCTTACTTCCCCTTAATGGTGGTGCAAAGCGGATTCACAATATGATTTCCACGAATTTCAAAAAACTGAAGTTTTACAACTACTTTGATAAAGATACCTGTGGTACATACAACAATATACCTGTAAATGTAAGCTGTTGGTCACATCGGAAGTGCCAGAGGAAGCAGTTTCCTGATCGAGGTGATCGAGGTGGTGGCGGCGGCGCTCTGGCTCAGGCACCGCCTTCTTGTTGGCACGCTTGTTCTTACGGCACCCTCCGCCAATGGGTACGTTGCGCAAGGCGCCGCCTTTGGTCCAGTAGCGCCGGCAGTTCTTGCAGAAATGACGGGGCTGTGTGAGGCTGTAATTGTTGTAGTAGCAGAATTTGGTGTTGAGTGAATCGCATCTGGGGCACTTGAGGACTTGATCAGGTGGCTTCAATGTGGATGAGCGCCGCTCCCCGCTCCCCCCGCCGCCGGTGCCCGCTGCCGGCGCCGGTGCTGGCGGTCTCATCATCAGCTCTGCCGATGTCTTGGCGCCGCCGGGATGTTCCTGAATCATCATTTTCGCCTCACACCTGCACAGACATCATCATGGCATTCAAACCCTACTCAGACATGAAAAAACATTCCTGGAAGTGAAGCCCTCCAATTATACTGCTATTATTATTACTACAAAAAAACATTCATGGGACTGAAAGCCCAACAAAATGGTTTTAACATTTTCGGTTTTTATAAGCCTAGAAATTGAAACCCATTTCTCGTCTATCCATTTGGGATTCTATGAATTGAAACCCATTCAGATCAACCCATGGTCGATTGATGATATTAATATGGTTTTTAAGGTCATATACATAAAATTTTCATGGACTGATTAGAAATTCTGATCACATATATGTAAAAAAGATTGCACTTTTCGACCTGGATCTATGCTTCCAATTATGCTAGTGCTACAAAGAAATTTTCATCGCATAGAATTCTTCAGAATTTGTGCTGCTTGATGATGCTTTGTAAATCAGATGAGGGTTTGTTTTGAAAACTCTTAAACGAACCAAGAAATCTATTCAGACATTCACAAAATCCGACAGACATAAAACTAGAATCTGTAGAACACATATGATCATAATAAAAAAACCAATAATCTTTAGAAAGCCCAATTCGTAGATGAAAACAGTTTGGAAAAAATAAAATTAAAAGCATCAATCAGTGATCCAATTATGCTATTTATCGCTATCATATCTATACGTTAGGGTGATCAATCTGTCAATCCAGATTGATATGGCTGTAGATGAGCTGAAATTTCTCTGAAAGTAGATATAGAAATGATGTTTGACATATTAGAATTGCGATTCAGATTGTTTCTGCATATAGAGATCACTTTGAAGCACAAAATCAGATTTTGTATTGTATGGAGATAGACTGTATGAACATGGCAACTAAGCTGATAGTTCGCTGAAAATCCTGCAGGCTCTAAGGGAATCAGATAGTACTAATGATAAAGACATATGATTCTATTCCACCAAACATACCAATACAAGAAAACTCTATTCAAATACAAACAGAAGCTGGTTTTCAGATAGAACTCTGAACAAGAAAACATGAGTGAGAAACTTTGGTGACTCTCATATTACAAGCATGGACATATTCACCATTCAATTATCAGCTACTATAAAATAAATCTACAAAAAACTTATGGTTTACAAGATTTACTCTTTGATGGATCATTGAGATGATCCGATTCGAAAAAACATACACAGTTGAAATCAAATTCTATCATACATCTATTTTACTAATTGTAAAAGACCCATGCCATATCAACTAAAAGTAGATTATAGAAATCTCATATCAATAAACTCATCTCTCATGTTTTATCTCACATTCAATATCTCTATCTATTCAATTATACTACTACTTTCAAAATCTGCATCTACGGCAATTTGATGAACAATATTCCTTAGCTATCTAAAGTTTTTTTTATTTCCAATGTTTTTCAAACCAAGATCATTCATTGAAACCAAGACTCAAACCCAACAAGGATCAAAAGCCAAAACCAAAAAGAAATCTTATCCAGATGCATAAAATCAATAAAAACAAGGATACTGACAAGCACTTGGCATGGCTGTCATGGTCTGAGCATAGATTTAGCCATCACCCAATTACTCAAGATCACTAGAAAAATGTTGCAGCCTATCTGAAAAGGCCCTAAGGAACAAACGAAACTTATTTTAAAAATGGAGACAGACACACACACACTTTAACTTTAAAAAGGTGATCTTGAATCCCATCCAATACGCAATTCCTTTTGTCCAATCCCCCAAAGATGAAAAAAGAAGCATGGAATGGATTTTTCTTCTTTACCTTAAAGCTGGGTATGATAAAGATGATCTGGTGTGTAAAGTGGTTAGCGGTGGAAGAAGGTGTAGGGATTAAATAGGGTGAGATTCACTGTGTGGGGAGGCCATGAATCATTTGCATTGGGCCTCAATTTTCGGTTTGAATTTGGAGGCAACAAAAAGCTAAGGCCAAAAAGATGAAACCAGTACTTGGGTATGCTTGGATATAAGATAAAGCTATGGCGGGGAGAGGAGGGCAGACCAAATTGAATGAAAAAGAGAAGACGCGGCTGTGGAAATAATCAATATCACTGCACGTGGTGTGCAGAAAACACACTGTGACTGGTCTCAGGTTCGAGTCTGCTCACTAATTGGGCGATTAATGAATGGATAATTTATTTAGGGTTTGAAGAAAGATGAGGTGGGTGAGGGGCACCCGTGAAATAGACTAAATCCTGTGCTTTGTAAAACCTCAACCTCCTCTTCCGCGTGCTTTCTCTGTCAGTACCCCAACTATTTCTCTCCCTACAACACGTGCCATTTGTGAACGCCTCTTTGCTTACGTGGCAGTCCGTTATCATTTATCTGGGTTGTTTCTCTAATCGTCGTCAGCCTCTTTGCATACGTGGCAATTTCATATCATTGTGTTTGTTGCTTCCTATAGAGTATTCTCGAGGCTGCCCTACTCCTATTTTATATTAATAATTATAATTGATTAGGATAATTACTACGTATTATGAGATTAATTGACTTTTTCTTTTTCTTTTTTAAATAGTGAATCTTAAATAGGATATATATCTTTCTTGAGTGTCAAGGGGTGAGATTATTATTATATTTTTGTTATTCTCGTGATATTGTTGACGTTTAACTTTTAGTGATTGAACAAATTCTTAATAGTTTTAAAAAAAGGCTTATGGTTGAGATTAAGGTCTCATAAGATTAACAACCATTTATCATGTGATATTAGGATATATATCTTTATTGAGTGTCAAGAGAGGAGATTATTATTATTATATTTTTGTTATTCATGTGACTCATTCACATTTACTTTTAGTGATTGAAAAAATTCTCAAAGTTGAAAGGACGAAGCGTAGAGTTGAGATTAAGGGACCTCATAAGTTTAACAACCATTTATCATGTGAGATTAGGATATATATCTATCTCGAGTTCCAAGAGGTGAGATTATAATTATTATCATTATACTTTTGTTTTTTTATATTAGTAAGCATCAAAACAAGGGTGTTGGCCCTTACACAAATAGCCCATAGGCAAACATTAACAGTAACAACACATTAGCACAAAATTATAGCTAAAGTATTGAGAGTATAGAGTCTTAACAACATATTAAAAAACCAGTATAAAACATTGAATCAGAGTCTTAGAACTAGCAATAGACCACAACAAGACCAAACAAAAACTAGCCTAATTTGCTTGCTTCTAATATTCACATGACATTGTTCATGTTTAACTTTTAGTGATTGAACAAATTCTCAATAGTTGAAAAGAAGCCTATGGTTGAGATTAAGGTCTCATAAGATTGACAACCATTTATCATGTGAGATTAGGATATATATCTTTCATGAGTGCCAAGAGGTGAGATTATTATTATTATTAAATAAATAATAATAATAATACTAATACTACTACTACTACTAATAATAATAATAATAATAATAATAATAATAATAATAATAATAATAATAATAATTATTATTATTATTATTATTATTATTATTATTATTATTATTATTATTATATTCACATGACATTGTTCATCTTTAACTTTTAGTGATTGAACAAATTCTCAATAGTTGAAAAGAAGAAGCCTATGGTTGAGATTAAAGTCTTATAAGATCGACAAACATTTATCATGTGTGATTAGGATATATATCTTTCTTGAGTGCCAAGAGGTGACATTATTATTATTATATTTTTGTTATTCACGTGACATCATTCATATTTACTTTTAGCGACTAAACAAATTCTCAATACTTGAAAAGAAGAAGCCTATGGTTGAGATTAAGGTCTCATTAGCTTAAAAATGATCTAAGAAACCTATAATTGAGATTAAGGTCTCGTAAGCTTAACAACCATTTATCATGTGAGCTTTGGGTAAACTAAAGGAAGAAGCCTAGATGGTTTAGATTAACATTTCATTAGCTTAAAATAATCTAAGAAGACTATTGTTGAGATTAAGGTAACATAAGATTAACAACCATTTATCATGTGAGCTTTGGATAAACTAAAGGAAGAACCCAATGGTTGAGATTAACATCTCATTAGCTTAAAAATGATCTAAGAAACTTATTGTTGAGATTAAGGTCTTGTTAGCTTACAAATGATTTATCATGTGAGGTTTGGGTTAAGTAAGAGAAATGATTTTGATATTATTCAATTCTATTTTTTGAATATGAGATTATTAGTTTAATTGTTAGTCTATTATTAGATTATTTGACTTTTTTAAATTTGTATAGTGAATCTTAAATAGGATATATATCCTTTTTTAGTACCAAGGGGTGAGATTATTATTATACTTTTGTTATTCACATGACATTTGGTCATGTATAATTTTTAGTGATTGAAAAAATTCTCAATAGTTGAATGGAAGAAGCCTATGGTTGAGATTAAGGTCTCATTAACTTAAAATTGATCTAAGAAACTTATTGTTGAGATTAAGGTTCGATAGCTTACAGATGATTTATCATTTGAGGTTTGGGTAAATTATGGAAATGATTTTGATATTGTTGAAGTTTAACTTTCAAGGATTAAACAAATAAGAAATCTATTGCTGAGATTGAGGTCTCATAAGCTTACAAATGATTTATCATGAGATGTTTGGGTCAATTTTAATAGATATGATTTTGAAAATATGTTTTAAGGTTATTAATAATAAATTAATTTAGACTAGGTAGTGATAGTTGAGAATGATAAGATTACATAAGTACAAGAGTTATTTTGGAAAAGTGTGAAGGAGAAAGGTACTTTTTTTTTTGTATAGAAGATTTAGGATCTCGATCTTCTTCTATCTTAAAAAGTGTGGTGTTTTTTGTTAGTCAATTGTCTTAAATAATACATAGTTAAATTTATCCTCTATTTGAGATCAAGTCCAAAGGTCTAGGTGAAATTCTTAATTGTTGATTCATTCAAGTTAGGATCTAACCTTGCATAATGTATGCCTTTTCTATGTTTCTCACTTGATTTATATTCATAAGAGTTATACTCTTCTTTGATAATTGATGATTGGCAATATTAAAAAATATCTTGGGATGGCTATCATTTTGTTGCAAGGAGATGTATTCTCCTAGGTCAACTCACTAAATATGTGTAAAAGATTGGAGATAGTAGATAAGGGCCCTCTAGAATTATGTGTGTAGATAAAATGTTGCCATTTTTTTCCATCAAATCCAAATATTTCGCTATTGAATGCTCCTTTGATGCTCTAGGGTGAGAGAGATTGTTTGAGAGACTAGAGATGGTATGTGAATGCTAATTAATGCCAATAAATACTAGCACATAACATCAAATTTTATAAAATGTGTACTTAGTTGACTTAGGAAAGAAAATAGAGGGGGGGAATAAACCACAATTTGAATTTGAATTTTAAAAATATGACAATGGTAAAGTATATGACCATGTAAATGACTCTATGTGGGAAAATGACGATATCCAAGTGTATAATCATTATATGGAGATAAGTGTATAGTACATGTAAAAATTAGGTGAATGTATAAGAGTACATAAGGATAAGTGAGTTGAGTTCATGTGGAAATATGCACATAAGGATAGGTAAATGATACAAGAGCATCCCAAGTTGAAAGGCAATGTTGCACCAACCAAAAATATTTATTTTCTTTTGTTTCAATTAGAAGGAGTCTTAGTACAATGTACCACATTCCATCACATAATTTCATTTCAACTCATAATAGGGAAATAGAACTCTATAACACCCAATGCATATGGTGTTGGGATCTTAGGATATTTGAGAATTTTTTTAGGTAGTTATCATTTCTAGAATTGACTTTAGGTTCATAGTTTAGAATAGTCAACATCTAGTTCAATGTGCATAGTTTGTGGGACCTTCTTGTGACTTGTGACATTCAAATAAACATTTCACAAAGTAGTATGAGAACAAAGAAACCTTCTATTAGATTCATAGAAAACTTCATTAAATTTTAGAGGGTCATCAAGGGAATTAGAGGTAGGCATAAGATGTTGAATCCACATTTTTTTGGTTAAAGAGTGGAAGTGTTTTTTTGATTTTTTAGACTTTGTCACAATTGATCTAAAAATTTCAAGCATTTAAATATTGAACCTTAAAAAAAATCAATAATATGAAAAGTAGTACAAGTGAAGTATAGTTTCCAAATATGTAATTTATTTTAATACCCAAATGAGATAAATTGATTTTCAATAAGCATGTCTAAAAACTACTATTTAAAGGTCACGTTTTCAAGACCATACCATGCACATGTACGACTACCATACTTTGACCTAAATAAAAGCATTTTTCTAAATCCTCTTGGAAAATAATGTAATATGCAGAAGATTAATGAGGATATTGTTGGCATTGAGTTGTCATTGATGTCAACAACACAGATGCAGAGTTGATTAAGGTTCAAGATGCAAAAGGAGAAGTGTTGGTTCAGACTTGGCACTAATGCATGGAAGTTGTTTCATGTCGATTACATAGTGTGTTTGTCACCACTCATTGCACGCTTGAGTTTATTGATGAGAGATCTTATTTCTGTAAGATACCTTGACTGCCTTGAAGATAAATTGAGTCTTGTTGATAAAGTTTATATAAATGGGTTGTGGCAAACCCAACGTGTTTATCACCACATGTTAGGATAACTGGTGAACAACTAAGAGGTGGGGGGGGTGAATCAGTTGTTAACATATTATATCATTTAATCCACTTAATAACCTTTAACCAGATTAAGTACTGGTAAAATAGAAATGGATACAGGTAAGCTATAAAACTTAACAATGAAAAGATATAATCAACACAATGCAACAATACCACATAACACCATGATTTGTACGTGGAAAACCCAGAAAGGGAAAAACCATGGTGGGAAGCCTACCCAATGTTAGATGATACTTTTATAGAAAGTATGTGATACAATGAGGGGCCTGCACATGCAAGAAGGCACATTGCCTAGAGCGTACTGCTCATTACAAAAGAGTCTCACTGACTACAGAGAGGTTAAAACCACCTCAAGATAAATGGACAAAAATCCAGAGTAATGTACTGCCAAAGATAGTATCTACCATGCCTGATTACAGTCCCGGTTAGGCTCAACACCAGAGGCCTTTGACCTCTTCCTTAATCCCAATTCGATCACCTATGATCGACCAAATCTCCTTCACATATGATTTTACATTTCAAGACCACGAATATATTTATATTTCCATCCTCTGATCTACAATGAGATCTTACATCATTTTATACCAATCCTAAGGCCTAAACCAATTAGGTCGGCCATCTAAAAGATATTACAATAAGATCATTACATAAATCCATATTACAATAATATACCATGTTGGCTTAAGACCAAAACAACAATAACCAATCCATAGATCATCCCAAAACTTCCCAGTAACGTGTAGAGTACATGTTAACATGATATTGGTCCATAACCTAGATAGGCACCAGACCTATTCTGGGTCCACCACGCCAAAGCAATGTCTTCAAGCAATTGAAGCATGATCAAAGAACATCTTTAGCATCCTGAAATCCATCTAGAAGCTGCACCAACACCACTTATGCATCCTACCAAGATTTCTTAGTGAAAACTTTGTCGGTTAAACCTTAAACCAATGCCAATAAGGGTTTACAAGCGTGTACGATAGCATTTGATTACCAAGTCAATACCAACTGACCAAAACATGCTCAAGGAACATGTAACACATAAAATCAAACATACTCCATTGATCCAAACATGCCAGAAGTGTCCAACAAATAGTCTCTTCTGTCAGTAACACTAGATCTTCTACCGGTAACCAAAACCTGTCTGTCGGTAACCAATCATAACATCTAGTGTTGACATCAATGATAACATCAATGCAACACATAATCAATTCATCCATACTGCCAACAATCTCCCCCTTTGGCATTGATGGAAACATTAGATATGAAAAAAACATCTAAGTACTAAGAAATGCCAAACAAGTCTCCCCCTATGGAAGACAACCAACAATCTCCTGAATATCAGTAACTCTCCCCCTGTGAATGATATCTCTATAAGGTTTTGAATTTATTTTTCACATCACTATCTCTCCCCCTTTGACATCAATGCCATAAATTTGACAAAAATATCAAAGTAAGAATATAAACCTCTAAATCTCAAAGCTGACTACTCCCCTTGAGTAGTAGCACCACTCATCAATGTCGGAATGAATAATATTTCTGATAATGCATGTCAGACTGATGACAAACTGCATCAATTAAGTCTCTGTCGGAGGGGCAGAAACCCCTAACCTATCTCTCAAATACTCAAATGATTCCTTAGATAGCGGTTTAGTGAATATATCTGCAATCTGTTCTTTAGTGTTCACATAAACCAATTTAACTTCCTTTCCTTCTACCTTGTCCTTTAGAAAGTTATACTTTATTGATATATGCTTAGTCTTAGAGTGAAATATTGGATTCTTAGACATGTCAATAACTGCAGAGTTATCATAGTAGATAACTACCGGTACACTACAATTTACCCTGATATCCTTCAACATTTGCTTCATCCACAAGACTTGAGTGCAATTAGTTGCTACTGCAACATATTCAGCTTCTGCAGTAGATAAAGAAATGCATGACTTTTTTTTGTTGATCCATGAAACCAGTTTCTTTCCAAGAAAGAAAGCTCCACTAGAAGTGCTTTTCCTGTCATCAATATCTCCTGCCCAATCTGAGTCAGTATATGCACATAAAGTGAAATCATCATTTTTAGAATATCATAATCCATATTCTATTGTTCCTTGCAAATACCAAAATATCCTTTTTACTGCACATTCATGATTTTCTTTAGGATTACTTTGATATCTTGAAATAATACTTACTGCATTCATAATATCTGGTTTAGTCTAAGTTAGATATAACAGACCACCAATCATAGACTTATACCTTGTTGAGTTTATCGGTGTAGAAGTATCCTTGATAGATAATTTCTCACTTGTCACCATAGGAGTACTTACCGGTTTGGAATTATCCATACCAAACTTCTTCAACAATTCCCTCAGATACTTAGTTTGACATATAAAAATGCCTTTGTCAGTTTGAGTAATCTACAAACCTAAGAAATTTTTTAACCCACCAATCATGGACATTTCAAATTCATTCTTCATATTATTAGCAAATTCCATGCACAATTTATCTTCTCCTCCAAAAATAATACCATCAACAAATACTTCAATAATCAAAATATCATCATCAGTGATCTTATAATATAAATTACTATCAACACCGCCTTTAGTAAAACCAAGCTTCAAAAGATATTTATCCAACCTTGCATACTAAGCTCCAAGAGCTTGTTTCAATCCATATAAAGCCTTCTTCAATCTGCAAACCATATCTTTATCATTTGTCAGTGAAAATCCATCAGGTTGCTCAATGTATACTTCTTCCTCAAGTTCACCATTAAAAAATGTACATTTAACATCCATTTGATAAACCTTATAGTTCTTATAAGCTGCATAGGCAAGAAATAGTCTAGCAGCTTCAATTCTAGCTACAGGTGCAAATGTCTCACCATAATCAATTCCTTCCATTTGAGAATATCCTTTACAAACCAAATTAGCCTCGTTTCTTATAACTTGACCATCCTCATTTAGTTTATTCCTAAAAACCCATTTAGTTTCAATAAAATTCTTATTTTTAGGTCGGGGAACTAAAGTCCAAGTCTCATTCTTCTCTATCTACTCGAATTCATCTTTCATAGCCTTTAACCAATGTTTATCTTTACAAGCTTCAATAAAAGATGCCGGTTCAATTTGAGAAATAAGACATAACTCTTCATTTGCCAATCTTCTTCTTGTCATAACTCCCTTGTTCCTATCTCCAATGATTTGATCTTCAGAATGATTTAATCTTACATACCTTGGTGTCTTCTGAACTTCAGGTGCACTGCTCCGATCATCTATCACAGTTGAATTTTATGATTGTGTTGGTGTAACTATCTCATTTTCCTATACCGTTTGAGGTACTACCAGTTCAGTTATGATCATTTTCATTGTCGATTCCTTGTCATATGATATAGATTGATTTTTGTACTGCTCATCCACTTTCACATTAGCACTCTCCACAATTTTCTGCAATCTTTTGTTATAATATCTATATGCTTTGCTTTGATTTGAATAACCAGAAATATCCCTTCATCACATCTAGGATCAAACTTTCCAATTGAATCATCTCTTTTGATATAGCATTTACTTCCAAAAATTCTAAAATATTTAACAGTAGGTGTATGTCCAAACCATAATTCATAACAGGTCTTACCGGTTTCACCTTTGATGTGAACTCTGTTGAATGTGTAGATTGTTGTACTCATTCCTTCTCTCTAGTAGAGGTGAGGCAATTTGGCTTCTATCATCATAGATCTTGTTGCATCCAAAATGGTTCTATTATTTCTTTCCACTACTCCATTCTGCTAAGGATTATGAGGTGCAGATAACTGTCTCCTAAGTCCATTTGTCCCACAATAAGTGTTAAATTCATGAGAAGTGAATTCACCACCTTGATCTGATCTTAGACATTTGATTGTCAATCAAGTTTTTGTTTCAACCTTTGCTTTAAATATCTTGAATTTCTCAAAGGCTTCAAAATTTTCCCTTAGAAAATTCACCCACATCATCCTAGAATAGTCATCAATAATCAACATGAAATACCTATCACCTTGAAAGCTTCTAGTCCTTGCTAGACCACATAAGTCAGTGTGAGTCAAATCAAGTACATCATTAGATTTATCATGTATGCTCTCAAAAGAAGTTCTAACTTTCTTTCCCAATGGACATTCCTTACACAGTGTGAGTCAAATCAAGTACATCATTAGATTTATCATGTATGCTCTCAAAAGAAGTTCTAACTTTCTTTCCCAATGGACATTCCTTACATACCGGATTATGAGGCTTCATAATCTTAGGTATATCTCTAACTGCCTTAGTTAAACTAATCTTGATAATACAATCAAAATTAACATGAGACAATCTCTTATGCCATAACCAATTCTAATCAATATGAGCAATCAAACATGTCTTATTACCAGTGTTCAAGTGAAAGATATTACCTCCGGTCTGAGTACCAGTTGCAATCTCCAAACCAGTCTTGTTAATGATTTTGTATTTTCTATCTTTAAACTGAAGTTGGAAACCCTTGTCCAACAATTGACTGACACTCAAAAGATTATTATTTAAACCTTATACATAATAGATATTGTCAGTATTATGCTTCCCATCCAGATAAATAGTACCTCTACCTTTGATCATACATGCTTTGTCATCTCCAAATCTGACTTGACCACCACTGTATTCTTGCAGGGACAAATTTTTTCTCTTATCACCACTCATATGATGTGAGCATACACTATCAATTACCCATTCATCCTTATCTTCAAATTTTGCTGCCAAGGCCTTTTCTTCATTTATGATAGCCGGTTCCAGTTCATCTTCCTTTAAAGCATAGAACACCCATTTACTTCCATTGCTGGATCCACTAGCAGAGTCTTCTGTCGGTTCATCTCCAGAGTCATCACTTACTCTTTCCTCATCTGATGTGTAGCATTGTTTACTTTTCTTGAATCTATATCTATTCAGGTTAGGCTTAAATGATTTCTTAACTCTATCTTCAAATCTTGCATTCCTTTCAAGACATCTAGATGCAAAATGACCAATCTTATTACATGCAAAACATTTAAATGGTGCTTTTCCTTCATACTTACTTCCTGTCAGACCTTTAGGTACTCTTCTAGAAAATAAGGATTCAAGTTGCTCAAATTCTTCATCTTCTTTCCTCATGTCTTCCAATTCTTTTGCATATAGGAATTTCCAATCACTTTTGCCAGTAGATGATGATGATGCATGAAAAGTAGGTTCAGACTTTACAGCTCCAGAAGATCAAAATTCTTCAAGCTCAAAAGAAGATAATTTCCCAATCAGAATGTCTTTGTTAACTAAATAGTTTTCCATCATTCTCAGCTCATTAATTGCAGTTTCCTTCATCTTGTAAGCCGGTGGAAGGGCTCTCAAGACTTTGGAAATCATTTCATCTTCACTTAGAAATCCTCCACAACATTGAATTCCCATAACAATCTCATTTACTCTTTCCATAAACACAACAATTCTTTCATTATCTTCCATCTTTAAGTTTTCATTTCTTACTTGGTAACCATCAAGTTTAGAAATTTTGACAGTAGGATCACCTTCATTCAGAGTTTGTAATTTATCCCACATAACCTTAGCTGATGATTTGTGAGTCAATCCCATGATCCATTGATCAGTAAGTGCACACAAGAGGGTTTCTCTAGCTCTGCAATCATTTTCAATATTCCTATCCAAGTCTGCAAGAGCAGGATTGCTGGAAGCTGGATCATACGATGTGTATCCTTTCTCAGTTATCTCCCAAATATCCTTGCCAAGACATCTAAGATGAGTCTCCATTCAAATTTTCTATATCTCATAATTTGTTCCATCAAGCTTAGGGCTTTCTCTTCTGAAAATAATTGCCAGTGGATTTGAAGTGTTAGCTGCCATAGGATCTACCTCAAGCGGTTAAACTTCTGCAAAAGAGGACCAAAGCTATGATACCATTTGTTAAGATAACTGGTGAACAACTAAGAGTGGGGGGGGGGGGTGAATCAGTTGTTAACAGATTATATCATTTAATCCACTTAATAACCTTTAACCAGATTAAGTACCGGTAAAACAAAAACAAATACCGAAATCAAACTTAACAATGAAAACATATAATCAACACAATGCAACAATACCACATAACACCATGATTTGTACGTGGAAAAAATGGAAAGGGAAAAACCACAGTGGGAAGCCTACCCACTGTCAGATGATACTTTTGCATAAAGTATGTGATACAATGAGGGGCCTACACATGTAGGAAGGCACACTGCGTAGAGCATACTACTCATTACAAAAGAGTCTCACTGACTACAGAGAGATTAAAACCACCTCAAGATAAATGAACAACAATCCAGAGTAATAAACTGCCAAAGATAACATCTACCATGCCTGATTATAGTCCTGGTTAAGCTCAATACTGGAGGACTTTAACCTCTTCCTTAATCCCAATTTGATCACCTATGATCGACCAAATCTCCTTTGCATATGATTTTACATTCCAAGACCACAAATATATTTATATTTTCATCCTCTGATCTATAATGAGATCTTACATCATTTTATACCAACCATAAGGCCTAAACCAATTAGGTCAGCATCCTACAAGATATTACAATAAGATCATTACATAAATCCATATTACAATGATATGCCATGTCGGCTTAAGACCAAAACAATAGTAACCAATCCATAGATCATCCCAAAATATCTCGGTAATGTGTAGAGTACACGTTAGCATGATACCATTCCATAACCTAGATAGGCACCAGACCTATTATGGGTCCACCATGCTAAAGCAATGTCTTCAAGAAGTTGAAGCATGATCAAAGAACATCCCCAGCATCCTGAAATCCATCTAGAAGCCGCACCAACACCACTTATGCATTCTGTCAAGATTCCTCAGTGAAATCTCTGCCGGTTAAACCTTAAACCAATTCTGGTAAGGGTTTATAAGAGTGTATGATAGCATTTAATTATCAAGTCAATACCAATTGACCAAAACATGCTCAAGGAACATGTAACACATAAAATCAAACATACTCCATTGATCCAAACATGTCAAAAGTGTCCAATAGATAGTCTCTTATGTCGGTAACCAAAACCTGTCTACCGGTAACCAATCATAATAGCTAGTGTTGACATCAATGACAAAACATCAGTGCAACACATAATCAATTCATCCATAATTCCAACACCACATGCGTAGACAAAGAACAGGGGGTCGTCGTTGTTTCATAGGTCAACATGTTTGTGTTGACCAAAGATGGTTGGCAAAAACAAGAGTAGATATCACACTGTGTTTATCGTTATGGTCTCCATAACCCCACATGCTCCAACTCCACCACTAAAAAAGTCATCTATGGAACTGTGGGAAGAAAGGTAAGCATCTCCACAGCCCCCATCTCAACTCGCCTTGACTTCCAAGTCATCTGTAGAACTGCGGGAAGAAAGATAAGCATCTTCACAGCCTCGCATGTCAACTCGCCTTGACTTCCAAGTCATCTGCGGATTTGCGAGAAGAAGGAAGGAATGTTTTCTGCATAAGATCAAACAACATGTTTTGCACCACGCCCCACTAGCTCATAGTCAAGAAGACGAATAAAAAAATCTCACGAGGCAAGTTTGTTGGCATTGAGTTGTCATTGATGTCAACCGGTATTGTAGGCTACCAGTAGGGTATGTCAACCCAGTATGAAGAAGATTGAACCGGCATAAGAAAGATTAACATGAAGTCTTATCAAACGGTATGGTGGAAGACAAGTAGGTATTGAGACTATCAGTGACATCACCGGTAAGAGGTGATATGAAGTTGTGTGCTGGCATGACCAGTTGTAAACAATATAAAGGCTGGTTGTTTGCTTGTGATAATGTTTGTGATAAAGAGGCAGAGTGACAAAGAGATCACAAACCACCAGAGGTGAAGTTGTTCTATCGGTGTAGTGTACACTACCGGTTAGCAGAAGGAGGTGGTCTCACCGGTAAGGGCTTGTGTCAGTATGAGTTTGTTGAATGTTCAAGTTTGAACCAACCTTGTGTCGGTGAGCTGAGTGTATGCTGATGTGATGCCACATGGAACTGAGGTGGTAAGCATGCAAAAGTTGGTGAAGTTTACATCAATATGGTTATTAGAGTAGTTAGTCGATATTAATGAAAAAACCACAAATCACGGGTCAATAACAGATTGATGCAGCTCAAGGAAGAATGAACGATAAAGAAAGATCAAGGAGTTGTCGACACCTGGATCGAAGCAAGGGAATCAGATTGCAAGAGGACCTTGAGAAGGAAATAATTGGGTCATAAATAAGTCGACAGATTTCAAGGCCGAAAATCATGGTCGGGTTTGCTATTTTTGGTAAACATATTTTGGATAGATGGAAAACATGTGATGGCTTATTCCTCCAATGCAGGTGTGTGATCCAAGGCATATCAGATCAGATTGGATGCAGATTTGGTCCCTAGCCACCCTCTGGTTGAATTGGTTTTTGGCGGGAAAGCTTCACATTGAATATGGCTACCTAAGACAGATAGAGCTGCTGCAACTAAAGGGAAAAGAAGAGAGAGAAATTGTTGTCTGAGAGAAAAAAGAGAAAAACACTTCAAGTGTTTGTGAGTGAAGACTGTATAGGTAAGGAGAAGCAGGGTAAACCAGTGTAAGGAACAAACTGGCAGAGTGAGCATAGAATGCAGAGGTGAAAAACTGGAAGAAATAGTACCTGATAGAGAGTGATCAAGTGCGATTTGAAATCAGACAAACAAAGGGAGAGAAGATTAAGGAGAGTTAGAACCAGCAGGAAGGCTAAGTTGCAGTGTGTGTTGAGTTGATATAAACCAGTAAGATAGAAATCGATAGTGCAAAGCTTTGAAAGGTTGCAAAACTTCATTTGGAGCAAGAATCTCAATTGTTTATCTGACTTTTTCATATTGTTTACACTGAGTAGGTCCTTAGTGCATTGGTTGTCGCTCCTTTAGGTTGCAGCCTATAAATTGTACAGGGGTTGGTGCTCCTTGGGTTGGTGCCCTAAAATTTGTAATCAGATATTTTCATTGTGAGGTTGGATTGGAGCAGAAGATCTCCAAGAGCTATTCTCACTGAGATTTTGTTTCCCACATTGGGTTTTCCTCGTACATCTGGTGTTATGTGTTGCATCTTCATGTGTGTGAAGTATTAATCCTTTAGTTATTTCTCCTACACACATTGTTTGCATTGCTTTGGTAATTGGTCTGCATCTTGTGCATTTCATATTGAACCGATATAGCTCTGATTAAAGAAAAAGTGTTTAAATCACTGATTCACCCCCTCCCAGTGATCCATTGTGTCCAACAATTGGTATCAGAGCATAGGTACCCTATTTTGTCAAAGCATTCTCTAGATTGGGTAAATCCTATCAAGTGTTCACAATGGTGTTGGAAATGTGCCTCTAATTCACTTGACATGTTTAGGTTGATCGGGCTAGCCTACACCGATGGAACAACAGAATGGAAGACTGCATCAAAGTTGTGTCGATGACCCGATGGAGCTGTCTTAAACGGTCTGGGTTGACATCGGCTATCAGGGGTTCTAGTCTAGAGTTAAGCCGATACTCGATGAAGTCACCTTAGGTGATCGACTCGATATTAGCTATCGGGTTAATGTGTTGAAGGCTACACCGAAGTCTCAATAAGTCCGCCTTGTTCTGTCTCAGAGTGCTTCGCTCATCAGGATAGCAGTTTTGGGCGTGAGCCGAGGACCCAATGAGGCCACCTTAGGTTATTGGGGTAATAATGCAGATCAGAGTAACCTCGCAGTGTTTGATCCAATGAGCCGATGAGACCACTCTCAGTTATTAGAGATCAGGGTAACAGTTCATCTGTCTGGCCGATGACCCGATGGAGTCGCCTTAGGCGACCAGGTATCATCGGGCAATTAGCTTTACCATTTGAGGGCTATACCGATGGCCGATGGAGCGAAGACTGACGTCGGTATGAGAATGAATTGAGATCCTAAAAGGTGACCACTTGGACACTAAGGATGAGACTATCGGTGTATATGAATACGAACGAACCTGACTCCTTGCTGCATGTGGGATAATTGGTTTTCCTTGAATGCAGACCGAAATAGGTAGACGGTTAGATTTCAAGCCGTTGCTGCAATTGCTTAGATGAACGGTCAACTAGTGTGGTATTAGAAGCAAAATGTGAATTGAATGTAATGAGTTATGATAGCTATTGAGTATCTTGTAATTGTTATTCGAGTGTTGTATGTTACATCGGGAATGATTGTTCAACAAAGTGAAAGAAGTCTGCAGACTGGACTTTATTGTATTTGACATACTGATAATAAAGTCATTTTCTATTGGTGATGGGTTTTTTATCCAGAAAGGGTTTTCCCATGTTAATTCTGTGTGTTCTCTCTCTGTGTTGTTTATTTGTGTATGCTCATGCTTGTGCCATTTTCTGTAAATGTTGAAAATTTTGTATACACTAGTATGTTCTCCCCTGCAAACTGACATTAGGAAAGTGAATTTCTACACTTGCTTTCCTTACAAGTGGTATCAGAGCTTGGTCACAAGTTCGAATCATGCAGGCTGCAGCAAGTGACGCTAGGAGGGGGATTGTTGGCAGTGGGCTAGTGTCCCTCATTGGGATTCGTGACATAGTTTGAAAACCTCATGTGGATTCTATAAGTCTAGTGGTTGTATCGGGCATTGACAGGTCGATCTTTTGGTGCAACGACAACCCTAGCTTTTAACAAGTGGTATCAGAGCTTGGTCTGTTTTGTTATCCGTGTTGGGTAGGGTTGGTTTTTTGTGTTAGTTCTATTTCAGTGGGAGTCTTGCAAAGTGTCTACTTGTTTTACAGGTTGAGATGGCGAGCACCTCTGGGCGCATAGACATGGAGAAGTTTAATGGTTCTAGTTTCGAACTATGGAAACTCAAGATGGAAGACTTGTTGGTCGATAGAGATCTCTGGGGTCCTATGACTACAACTTCTAAGCCTTCAGGCATGAAGCAAGAAGATTGGGATTTAGCCGACCGGAAGGCAAGAGGTCTAATTAGGCTATGTCTTGCTGATTTTTTTTTGTTAAACATCCATAAGGAGAAGACTGCACATCTTCTCTGGAATAAGTTTGGAGATATTTATCAAGGCAAATCCTTGGTGAATAAAATTTTCTTGAGGAAGAAGTTGTACTCTCTCAAGATGGATGCAGGAACACCATTGGCAAACCATTTAAATGCATTCAACATGGTTCTTGCACAGTTAACTTTTGTTGGTGTGTTTATCCAAGAAGAAGAATGTTGCATGTTGTTGTTGTGTTCATCGCCTGACTCTTGGGAACACTTATTGATGGCTATCGTACTACGACCTAGTTCAAGATGGATACTATGGTAAATACTTCTTGCTGAGAAAACAAGTCAGGTCTCAAGAGAGATTTAAATCTCCAGGCAAGAAGTCAAAGGTGAAGTGTTGGAACTATGGGCAGAAAGGGCATATCCAAAAGGATTGCAAGGAGGAGGAGAAGAAGAAGAAGTATTCTGACACTGAATCTTCTCAAAGTGATGTAGATGCATTTGTAGAAGCCTTGGCAGTACCTACCTCAGATGACATCGGGTTAGTAGATTTTGGCGCATCTTTTCACATGACCTCCCACAAGGAGTGGTTCTCGAAATATGAACTGTATGCTGGTGGAAAGGTATATTTAGCCAGTGATTCTACATTGGAGATTGTAGGGATAGGCAAAATTAAAATTTCATTCCCAGACTGTAGAGTGAAGGGGATCAATGGAGTTCTTCATATACCAGGTCTGGCAAGAAATCTTCTCTCTTTAAGTAAACTTAATGATGCTGGAGTACAAGTAACATTTGTATCTGGTGGTTGTAAGATGACTAGGGGTTCCATTGTATTGGCAAAAGGTGATCATTTTGGTACTTTATATAAGTTAAATGCTGAACCTATATGTAGCATAGAAATTAGGAATCATCAAAACAAGTAGATCAATCAAAACACAAGACATGATAACATAATCAAAAGAACACTCATTGAAATGAACCTAATTACAATGCACATTCAATAGAGGCATAAAAATGAAGCATTCAAAAGAAAACATTATGCAAACCAGATTCAAGATTGAATACTCCTTCCATGCGGCTCCATTGTTGTTCTTTCCTCTTCAATAGTTTTGTGGATCTCACCTACAAGTGCTCTCACAATTGAAAGCAAAAAGCTCAAGAGTACTAGAACGAAAATTCAGTAGTTTGTTAGCAATTTAGAATTCATGAAGTGATTGAAGCCATTGATTGAAGAAAATTATCCAATTTATAGAGAAATTGGATAAATGACAAGATTGGCATGATGCAATTCAAATGGAAATTGCAAATCAATATGACAAATTATGACAAATTATGCACTTTCCATGCACAATTTGATTGATTGATAATTGATGACAAATTATGACACATTCTATGTCAAATTGATTGATTGTCAATTATGACAATTTATGACAAATTGAAATGTCATTCCCATAGAATTAGGAGATGAAATAGGAGGGAAAAGAAATTAGAAATTTGAGAAATTAGAAAATTGAAATTGATGACAAATTAGGAATTAGAAATTGATAGAAATTAGAAATTAGGATTTAGTGAATTAATTAATAATTTTTCATTTATTAATCAATTCACAAAGAGGAATAATTAGCCAATTAAATGAATATTTAATTGTAATGAGGAAACTTAGGATTAATAAATAATTTAGTAATCCTAGAGGAAGAAATGGCAAATTAGGTTAAATGACTAAATCATAAAACCCTAGAAGACAAATTAGAAATGCGAAAATGACAATTAGGTCTTGATTAAAGATAATTAATGTCATGACTTTGAATTGATAAATGACCAATGCGATAAATGATTTGATTGAGAAATACGCCAATTGACATGATTTGATCCAAATTGACACAATTGAGACAGATAATGATTGATAGTGAAATGATGACAAATCGGTCGCAAAATGACAAAATCGACAAGAGGACAAGAATCGACAACAAAATGGATTGCAAGATGACAAGATTGAAAATGACCACGATCGATGACAAATCGATCGCAAAATGACAAGATTGCACATGACAACGATCGATGACAAATCGATCATTAAAATGACAAGACTGAAGGATTTATGATACGATTGATAAGATTGATAGAAGGACAAAACCCTAATTAGGATTGACGATGTCCAAAATGATGACAAATGAATAAGCAAATTGATGCGACAGGGTAAAATCGATCAAAATCATGACTAGATAATGTTGTCGACAAGACCAAATTTGAAGACGAGATGATTGAAGAATGTAGAAGAATGACTCGATGTTCGCAAATGATAAAAATCAAGTGCGTGACATAGGAGAAATGTTAATGCGACGCAAAAACCTAAAATGAGGCAATGCGCAAATGTTAAAGTATGACCTCGCAAGCGTTGACCATTTTTGGGTGTCTACACTATATGTTGTAATATGGCCTCTGAAAAGTCAGTTAAGACAACTGTAACAATGCATAATGCTAATTCATTGGAAGCTAAACTTCCTGCTGAGAAAACAATGCTCTGGCATAATAGGTTAGGCCACATAGGTGAAAAAGGTTTAAAAGCCTTGAAGAATAAGAATCTGGTTGAAGGTCTGGATGATTGTAGTTTTGAGTTTGATTTCTGCGAACACTGCATATATGGAAAACATAACCGAGTTCAATTTTATTCCAGTTCTCATAAATCTTCTGACATTCTGGATTATGTTCACTCTGATGTGTTTGGTCCAGTGGATGTTCCTTCTCTGTCTAAGTCTAAGTAGTATGTATCTTTTGTAGATGATTATTCAAGAAGGGAATTTGTGTATTTTCTTAAAAGTAAATCAGAAGTGTTCAGTCGGTTTAAGGAATTTAAGAACCTTGTTGAAAATAAGACTGAGAGAAGGATTAAATGTTTAAGAACAGATAATAGTGGTGAATACTATAGTACAGATTTTGACAAGTACTGTGTTGATCATGGAATTAAGAGACATAAGACTGTACCTTACACTCCACAACAAAATGGAGTTGCTGAAAGGTTGAATTGGTCTCTAATGGAGAAAGCAAGAAGTATGTTGAACAGAGCTGGGCCAGAACAAACATTCTGGGCTGAAGCAGTTGCTACAACGTGTTACCTGCTGAATCATTCTCCTACTTCAACATTGGTTGACAAAACACCTATGGAAGCATGGTCTGGTAAGAAACCTTCTTTAAGGCACCTTCATGTTTTTGGTGCAGAGGCATATGCTCATGTGCCTGATGTGAATAGATCTAAGTTGGATAACAAAGCGGTGAAATGTATTTTCATTGGCTATGGAGTTGGTCTGAAAGGATACAAAATTTGGAATCCAGTGACTAGTAAGGTTGTGTACAACAGAAGTGTGATTTTTCATGAGCTAGAGCCTATGTCACTAGATCACAATATAGGAAATAAAGGAGAAGATGAGGTTGAAATTCCTCCAGCCAAAGAAGAATCTCCAAAGATACCTGAAGATGAGGAGAGTTCAAGTAGTTTAAGTAGTTCTAAAGAAGAACATGATGATGAGCCTCCTATGAAACCTCAAGAAGCCTCAACACTAGAGTTGAGAAGATCTACTCGAGAGAGGCGACAACCTAATAGGTATACACCTAATAAGTATAGTCACTCTATGTTGAATGTTAATTGTGCTTATGCTTTACTTGCAGATACTGACGAGCCTAGGACTATCAAAGAAGCAATTGAAATGCCTGATTCAGATTCCTAGTTGGAAGCCATGAATGATGAAATGTCATCATTGGATAAAAATGGAACTTGGGATTTGGTGCCACTGCCTAAGGGCAGAAAGCTTGTAGGCTGCAAATGGGTGTTCAAAAAGAAGTATGGTCCAGATGGCAGCATTGATAAGTAAAAATCAAGATTGGTTGCAAAGGGGTATTCAAAAAAGGAAGGTATTTACTATGGGGAAATCTTCTCTCCTGTAGCTAAGCTGACATCTATCAGATTTCTCTTATCACTTGCAGCACCATATGATTGGGAGATTGAGAAGATGGATGTGAAGACAACATTTCTTCATTGTGATCTTGAAGAAGAAATTTATATGTCCTAGCCTGAGCATTTTGTGGGAAAAGGTAAAGAACATCTGGTATGCAAACTCAAGAAGTCTCTATATGGTTTAAAACAGTCTCCCAAAATGTGGTATCAAAAGTATGATACATTTGTTTTGTCTTTGGGATTTGTGATATCAAAGGTTGATCATTGTATTTACTACAAAACTGATGGTGATAGGATTCTTATCATAGCTGTGTATGTAGATGATATGTTGTTCATAGGAAACATAAAAGGTATGATCTCAGATTTAAAATCTCAGCTTTCTATGAAATGTGAAATGAAGGACTTAGGACCAACAAATTACATTTTGGGAATGGAGATAAAAAGAGATAGATCTAAGAGGAAACTTTGGCTCAGCCAGAGGAAGTATATAACCAATGTTCTTGACAAGTTTTATATGTCTGATTGTAAACCACAGGTTGTTCCCATCTTGTAGGAAACTAAGTTGTCTGTGCTTGACAATCTGAAATCTCCAAAAGAGATTGAAGACATGAAAAGTGTACCTTATGCAAGTGCTATAGGCAGTTTGATGTACGCTATGGTCTGTACAAGACCAAATATTGCCCAACCAGTGGGAGTACTTAGCATGTTTATGTTGAATCCAGGGAAACCACACTGGGATGTTGTAAAGAGAGTGTTCAAATACTTGAAGGGTACTTCAGACTTTGCATTGTGTTATCGTGGTAATCTAAAGGATTCAAAGATAACTCTAAGCATTTATGGTTATATGGATTCTGATTAGGTAGGGGATATTGACAATAGGAGATCCACTAGTGGATATGTTTTTGTCCTGAATGGTGGAGCAATTAGTTGGATGAGCAAGCGGCAAGCTATAGTCGCTTTGTCCACTACAGAGGCAGAATACATGGTGGCCACACATGCTTGTAAAGAAGCAGTCTAGCTTAGGCGTTTGAGTTCAGATATTGGTTTTGATGCAGGGCAGGTTAAAATCTGGAGTGATAGTCAAAGTGCCATATGTTTGGCAAAGAATCCTACTTTCCATGCCAGGTCGAAGCATGTTGATGTTCAGTATCACTTCATTCGTGACATGGTGGAAGATGGAAAAGTTTTATTTAACAAGGTAGACAATCTGGAAAATGTTGCAGATGCCTTGACGAAACTAGTGAGCATGCACAAGTTCAGGTGGTGTTCAAATTATATGGGTCTTCATACCCATGTTTCTCAGTAACATCTGAAATGGTAATCGGTCTAGTGAATTCTTCGTCAAGTGGGAGTTTGTTGGAAATGTACCACTAAATCACTTGACATGTTTAGGTTGATCGGGCTAGCCTACACTGATGGAATAACATAATGGAAGACTGCATTAGAGTTGTGTTGATGACCCAATGGAGCTGTCTTAGGCAGTCCAGGTTGACATCGGCTATCGGGGGTTCCGGTCTGGAGTTAAGCCGGTACCCGATGAAGTCGCCTTAGGTGATCGGGTCGATATCAGCTATCGGGTTAATGTGTTGAAGGCTACACAGAAATCTTGATAAGTCTGCCTTGTTTTGTCTTGGAGTGCTTCGCTCATCAAGATAGTAGTTTTGGGCGTGAGCCGAGGACCCAATGAGGCCACCTTAGGTTATTGGGGTAACAATGCAGATCAGAGTAACCTCACAGTGTTTGATCCAATGATTCAATGAGACCACTCTCAATTATCAGAGATTGGGGTAACAGTTCATCTATCTGGCCTATGACCCGATGGAGTCGCCTTAGGCGATCAGGTATCATCGGGCAATTGGCTCTACCATTTGAGAGCTATATTGATGGCCGATGGAGTAAAGACCAACGTCGGTGTGAGAATGAACCGAGATCCAAAAAGGTGACCACTCAGACACTAAGGATGAGACTGTCGATGTATATGAATACGAACCGACCTGACTCCCTGTTGTATGTGGGATAATTGGTTTTCCTTTAATGCAGATTGACGCTGGTAGATGGTTAGATTTCAAGCCGTTGCTGCAGTTGCTCAGATGAACGGTCAACCAGTTTGATATTATAAGCAAAATGTGAACCAAATGTAATGAGTTATGATAGCCATTGAGTGTCCTATAATTTTTATCTGAGTGTTGTATGTTACATCTGGAATGATTGTTCGACATAGTGAAAGAAGTCTACAGAATGGACTTTATTATATTTGACATACTAATAATAAAGTCATTTTTTTGTTGGTGGTGGGTTTTTCTCCTAAAAGGGTTTTCCCACGTTAATTTTGTGTTTTCTCTCTCTGTGTTGTTTATTTGTGTATGCTCATGCTTGTGCCATGTTTTGTAAGTGTTAAAAATTTGTATACACTAGTATGTTCTCCCCTACAAACTGACATTAGGAAAGCGAATTTCTGCACTTGCTTTCCTTACAAATGGAAAGAAATGAATCAACCTCCTCAAAAGCTCCTATGTTTGATGGTGTTAACTATGCCTTTTGGAGTAGAAGAATGGAAACCTAGTTGTCCTCTCTAGGTTGTGATGTATGGATGTCGGTTGTGAATGGGTATACTATCCCTAATAATCCTCCTACTGATCCAGATGATAAGAAGGAATATGAGAATAATGCTAAGGTAAATTATGCTATCCTTAGTGGGCTATCTGATAATGAGTTTGTTAAGTTCATGCACTGCTCATCTGCCAAAGCAACTTGGGATAAGTTGCAAAAAAATATTTGAAGGCGATGCTAAAGTCAAGGAAGCTAAGTTATAGACATTGAGAGAACAACTTGAGGGTTTGAAGATGAGACATGAAGAGAAGATTGTTGATTATCTCCAAAGGATTGATGAAACAACAAACACTATTAGAGTGCTTGGAGAAGAAATAAAAGATGAGGTAGTAGTGAAGAAAGTACTTGGATCCCTTACATCTAAGTATGATACAAAGGTTTATGCGATAGAAGAAGCAAAAGATCTGAAAGTCTTTACAATGGATGATTTGTATGGTTCCCTAACTGCTTATGAAATGAGGATTGTCAGTATTGATGCTATGAACAAGGAATCTGCATTCAAAACATCAAGAAAAGGAAAAGAAGATTCTACTCATGATGGAACTAGTCAAGACTCTGATTATAACATGGAAAACTTTGTCAGAAGACTCAAGACAGGTTTAGGCAAATACAAAGGCAAGTTTCCCCTGAAATGTTTCAACTGTGGAAAGATTGGACATTTTGCTGCAAAATGTCCCTATGGTGATAATAATGAAGATGATCAATCAAGTGGTAGCAGATCATATGGTAAAGACAAGAAGAATTTCTACTGGTATGGTAGAAGAGGCAAGCAGAAGCAGAACAGTCTCTACACACATGAAAATGACACCACCGATTAGGAAAGTGTCTCAGATGACTGTTGCAGTGAAGATGATGTTAGTGCAACCCTTTTCATGGCCCAAGAGTTCCCAGTACCTAAAAAAGGAGAAGTGGAAGAGCAAGAAGGATAAGTAGATACTGAAGTAGAGCTCATTAGTGCTTTGGAAGAGCTAAAGAAAACAAGAAGAGAACTAAAGAAGGAGAAAAATACTGCAGCTGAAGAACAAGAGATGTTGGAGAAATCTCTTGAAGATTCTAAGAAAACAATTGCAGATCTAAAAAATTCAATTGGAAGAAGCCAAGAGGATCTGTGAAGTTACTAGCACCAATTTGAGTAAAAAGGAGAAGGAGCATCAGAACCCAGAAGAAGAAATTATCAAGCTCTGGAAGGAATTAGAGAAAAGCAAGGAAGAAATGAAAGTGAGAAGCAAATTTGAAGGCAACATTGAAGCTTTAGACAAGATGTTGAGCAAATAGAAGCAATCTAAGGAGATCGGTGGCTTAGGATTTGAAGAGGGTCAAAGTTAAAATAGCAAAGACACACCCAGTAAGGAGATATTGTTTACTTCTTCAAATGAAAGTGAAGAGAAGAAGACATTCACAGTAAGAAAAGATACCGGTAAGAAGACATATGCAGATGCTGTCAAGAATCGTCACACAAACTGGTATACATAATCAATGAACCAGAGACCATACTCAATGCACCAACATGCAGATCCAAGGAGAAATGCAAGAGTTGATCATGAAGGATTCACTAGAGTTAACAACATGAAAGGAAGACCCTCGATGAGGCATTCATTTGTAGGACCAAGACAATCTAACTAGTATGTTCCAAACTTTCAAGGTTATTGTCACCGGTGTAATAAGTACAGTCATAGAATGGTAGACTATAAGAAAATGAGTGTAAATCCTAGTTTTGAGAGTAGAAACTCATTTGCTGCATTACAAGGTACAAATGTCACTTGCTACATTTGCAATGAGTTTGGCAATAAGAGTTATGAGTGTAGAAGAAGTGTGCAAATGTCCTACAAGAATGCTTTGGATACATCTTTCAATACTAATGTAAAATGTTATGTGTTAAAATTTTGGTCACATAGCAAGGCATTGGAAGCTGAGAATTGGTGAGCAAAGGAAAACTATATCGGATCAGAAGATAGAGACTAAACTGGAACACAAGATGACAGAAAAGGAGAAGAAAGAAGAGAAACTAGTTTGGATAGAGAAGGAGAAGAATGAGACAGTGTCAAGCTTGATTGTGCAGACTTCTCTACATGTTGAAAGGAAGAATTTATGGGTGGTTGATAGTGGTTTCTCAAATAACATGACCGAAGACAAGAAAAAGTTTATCAAGCTTGATGATTGGAATGGTAGTTCTGTCCATTTTGGTGACAACTCCTCCATCAAGATTAAAGGCCCTGGTACATTGAATATTGATGGCAAACTTAAGGCTCATGATGTGTACTACATGGAAGGTCTGAAGCATAATCTGTTGAGTGTAACTTAGATGTGTGACAAAGGGTACAAGTTCACATTTGATGCCACCGGTTGTCAGATAATAAAGTAGAGTACCGGTCAGGTTGTGGCAGAAGGAAATAGAACATATGGTAATGTCTACAATCTAAAGGAATGCTATGGGTCCCAATGTATGTTTGGGAAGGTTGATGAAAGCTGGTTGTGGCACTGGATATTAGGTCATGTGAACTTTGACAATCTTGTGAAGATAAGAAAGAATCGATATGTAAGAAACATTCTAGAAATAACTAAACCAGCAAGTACCTTATGTGATGAATGCATTAGAGGAAAGAAAATTAGAGTGACCTACAAAACAAAAGAGTATAATACCTCAAGACCTCTAGAGTTAGTACATATAGATTTGTGTGGACCATTCAAGGACAAGGGGTTTGACCCGTGAGAGATACTTCATGCTATTCATTGATGACTACTCAAGGATGACTTGGGTGGCATTTCTACATGAAAAATCATAGGCATTTGAAAGATTCAATATTTTTAGAAGGATGGTTGAAAATTACAATGGACACCAGTTAAAGGGTTTAAGATTAGACTGGGGTGGAGAATATTCTTCAAGTGAGTTTATTGACTATTGTGAGAAACATGGAATCTAGAGACAATATTCAGTAGCAAGAACACCACAACAGAATGGTGTGGCAGAAAGGAAGAATAGGACAATAAAGGAAATGGCTAGAACAATGTTAAATGAGACTAGCATACCAGATACATACTGGAAGGAAGTAATTCATACTATTGTCTATACATTAAATCAAGTACAACTAAGAGTAAATAGTAGAATGACTCCCTCTCAGTTATGGTACAACTAGAAACCATCACTCAAGCATTTTAGGGTGTTTGGAAGTAAGTGCTTAATCAAGAGAGATGTAGATGGATTAGGAAGTTTTGATTCTAGAAGTGATGATGGAATCTTCTTAGGTTACTCAACCAAGAGAAAATCCTACAAATTCTACAACAAGAACTTGAGAAAAATGGTTGATAGCATAAATGTGAGAATAGATGAAGATCTACATAAGAAAGAATCTGCACCGACACCCTATATTGATGTTTCAGATGATGAATATGAAGACCAATTTAAAAATGGACCAGTAGAGGAAGCACCAAGCAAGAACTCCAACTGGTATGTGCAGAAGAATCACCTGGAAGAACAGATCATAGGAGATAAAAATGAAGGGGTGCAAACTAGAAGAAGACTAGCCCGAAATGATGAGCAAGTAAATTTTTGCCTCATGATGGAACTTGAACCCGAGACTTTTAATGAAGCTAGCAAAAGTGAGAAATGGATAGATTCCATGGATAAATGGATAGATTCCATGGATGAAGAGTTGACACAAATTGAGAAGAATCAAACATGGAAACTTGCTCCTAGACCAACATACAAGAATATCATAGGTACCAAGTGGGTCTACCGAAATAAGATGAATGAAGAAGGAAAGGTAATTTGGCATAAAGCAAGGTTGGTTTGCAAAGGATATGCTCAAGTGGAAGGTATTGACTTTGAAGAAACCTTTTCACCGGTTGCTAGGTTAGAAGCAATAAGAATGTTTTTAGCTTTCTCTGCCTACAAAGGTTACAAGGTCTACCAAATGGATGTCAAATCTGCCTTTTTGAATGGTAATCTTGAAGAATTGGTATATATGAAACAACTAGAGGGTTATCTTTTTCATGATGATGAGGGTTGTGTATGCTAGTTGAAGAAATCCTTGTATGGCTTGAAGTAGGCTCCCAGAGCATGGTATTTCTGGTTGGATAAATACTTGAAGGAGCAAGGGTTCCACAAAGGGAATGCAGACAGTAACTTGTATGCCAAGATAAATGGAGATCACATAATTGTATTGGTTGTCTATGTGGATGATATTATCTTTGGTGGAGACAAGGACATCATGTGCAAAGACTTTGTAGATCAGATGAAGACAAAATTTGAGATGTCCATGTTGGGTGAGTTGTCTTATTTTCTTGGTTTGCAAATCTCACAAAAGGAGAAAGGAATTTTCATCTCCCAAACCAAGTATGCGAAAGACATACTTAAATTTTTTTAAATGGAGGACAACAAATTGGTAAGTACTCACATGATCACCGGTTGTAAGTTGAGAAAACTAGACGAGTCACCTGAAGTTGAGAAAACATTGTATAGGTCTATGATTGGTAGTCGGTTATATTTATTAGCATCTAGACTAGATATTGTACGAGCAGTTTGCATGGTAGCAAGATTCAAAGCTGCTCCTAAGCAGTCTCACCTAAATGTAGTTAGAATAATCTTTAGGTATCTGCAAGGAACTATCAGCTATGGTTTGTGGTATCCGAAGAAAGGAGACTTCTCTTTGCAGGTCTATACTGATGCAGATTGGGCAGGAAGTATTGATGACCAGAAAAGTACAAGTGGAGGTGCTTTCTACTTAGGAGACCAGTTAGTAATCATGGCACATCAAGAAGGAAGACTCAGTGCATTATCCACTTCTGAGGCTGAATATATAGCTGCTGCTACATGCTTCTCACAAGTGTTATGGATGAAGCAGACATTGAAGGACATACAGGTGGAGATACCGGATCCTATTCCAATCCGGTGTGATAACTCAAGTGCAATCAACATATTTAAGAATCTAATAATACACTCAAGAACAAAACACATTGCAATCAAGTATCATTTCTTAAGGGAGAAGGTAGCAGACAAGGAGGTCATAGTTGAATATGTTCCAACTGATGAGAAGATTGCTGACATATTTACCAAGACATTTCCTTTAGGTCCATTTGAGTACTTAAGACAAAATATGGGAGTTATCCCACCATCCGACAACACTTAAATGTGTAGGAGAATGTATGATTCAGGGGGAGTCAACCATTGTTATTACCTTATGACTCTTGAATCATGAAGCATGGACATAGGGGGAGATTGTGTCCTAATCGGGTGTAGCCAAGGGAGAAACTAGTGGTGTCAGACTAAGGTTCCCTTTGCCATTGTTGTCAAAGGGGGAGAGAAACTGGAACAGACAATATTGACATCAATGAAAAAGGGGGAGATTATTGGCATTGATTTGTCATTGATGTCAACTGGTTTTGCAGGCTACCAGTAGGGTATGTCAACCTAGTATGAAGAAGATTGAACCGACATAAGGAATATTAACTTGAAGGCTTGTCAACCGGTATGGTGGAAGACAAGTAGGTATTGAGACTGTTAATGACATCACCGGTAAGAAGTGATATGAAGTTGTGTGTTGGCATGACCAGTTGTAACCAGTATAAAGGTCGGTTGTTTGCTTGTGATAATGTTTGTGATAAAGAGGCAGAGTGACAAAGAGATCACAAACCACTAGAGGTGAAGTTGTGCTACCGGTGTAGTGTACACTACCAGTTAGCAGAAGGAGAAGGTCTCACTGGTAAGGGCTTGTGCCGGTATGAGTTTGTTGAATGTTCAAGTTTGAACCGACCTTGTGTCAGTGAGTTGAGTGTATGTCGATGTGATACCACATGGAGCTGAGGTGGAAAGCATGTAGAATTCGGTGAAGTTTCCATCGACATGTTTGTTGGAGCAATTAGTCGACATTAATAAAACAACCACAAATCACGGGTCGATAATAGATTGATGCAGCTCAAGGAAGAATGAATGACATAGAAAGATCAGGGAGTTGTTGGTGCCTGGATTGAAGCAAGGAAATCAGATTGCAAGAGGACCTTGAGAAGGAAACAACTGGGTCGTAAATGAGTCGACAGATTTCAAGGTCGGAAATCAAGGTCGAGTTTTCTATTTTTGGTAAACATATTTTGGACAAATGGGAAACGCGCAATGGCTTATTCCTCTAATGTAGGTGTGCAATTCAAGATGGATCAGATCAGATTGGATGCAGATTTGGTTAGAAGAAGGAAACCCTAGCCACCCTCTATTTGAATTATTTTTTGGTAGGAAAGCTTCTGAATGAATATGGCAACCTAAGATAGATAGAGCTGGTGCTGCTAAAGGAAAAATAAGAGAGTGAAATTGCTGTCTGAGAGAAAAAAGAGAAAAACACTTCAAGTGTTTGTGAGTGAAGACTGTACCGGTAAGGAGAAGTAGGGTAAACCAATGTAAGGAACAAACCGACAGAGTGAGCATAGAATGCAGGGGTGACAAACTGGAAGAAGCAGTACCAGATAGAGAGTGATCGATTGCGATTAGAAATCAATAGAACATAGGGAGAGAAGATTAAAGAGAGTTAGAACCATCAAGAAGGCTATGTTGCAGTGTGTGTTGAGTTGATATAAATCGGTAAGATAGAAACCGACAGTGCAAAGCTTTGAAAGGTTGCAAAACTTCATTTGCAGCAAGAATCTCAATTGTTTAATTTATTTTTCTATATTGTTTACACCGAGTAGGTTCTTAGTGTAGGGTTGTAGCTCCTTTAGGTTGTAGCCTATAAATTGTGTAGGGTTTGGTTCTCCTTTGAGTTGGTGCTCCTTGGGTTGGTGCCCTAAAATTGTAATCAGATATTTTCATTGTGAGGTTGGATTGGAGGAAAAGTTCTCCAATAGCTATTCTCACCGAGGTTTTTTTTCCCACATTGGGTTTTCCTCGTACATCTGGTGTTATGTGTTGCATCTTCATGTGTGTGAAGTATTAATCCTTTAGTTATTTCTCCTACACACATTGTTTGCATTTCTTTGGTAACTGGTCTGCATCTTGTGTATTTCATATTGAACCGACATAGCTATGATTAAAGAAAAAGTGTTTAAATAATTGATTCACCCCCCTCTAAGTGATCCATTGTGTCCAACAAAGTTGTGTTTTAAGGTGCACATTCTTGCCATCTCGCAGGTCTTGTTTGAGCGGTTGAGAACACAATGTGTATTCTACCAAATGCAGACATAGATGCATTCCATGTGGATGTCTAACCAAGTTTGACTTGATGATAATAAAGGAGATGTGGAAGATGTGGCATGTACAGGACCAATCAGAGATTGCTAACAAGATATGGTTGCTAAGGAAATGACAACTAGGAGTTTCATTTACAAAAATGAGTGTTGCATGCAAAGTTCATGCCAGAACACTGAGTTAACTGAATGGAATTTGAAAGACATTATGAGAAAGGCAAAAAATAAAAAAGTTGAAATTAAGGCAAATCGTTTTCTTGATTTTGAGAGGTTTTTTTTGAATTATCTTTTGGAGGGAAAATTTGCTTTCGAAGGAAAATTCTAAAAAAGTAAAAAAAATTGTGATCATTTTTGAATTATTAAGATGAAGAAATTGTTGAGTGTTTAATGTGTTGTTTAGGGAAAATTGAAGTGTGTTGTTATAGACAAAAGAGAAGTAAGAAAATAGAGTATAATAAATATAGTGTGTATTTCACATTGTGCAGAGTAGAGTAAGAGATAAGTCGGGAGTAGAGATCTAATCAAAACAAAGACTAGAGGAGCTAGTGAAATGAAAAGATAGAGTACAGAGATCCCAAGAGTTGGTAAAAAGACAAATAGAGTGCAGAGAGCTATTGCAGAGATCAGAAAGCAGAAGACAAAGCTTGTAAGCTGAAAAGAGAAGTTTCAGTTTCAGGTGTGGAAAATACGTGTTACAAAATATAATTTGCAACGAGGTATTCAATATGTAGCTATTATTAATTTATTGTAATTTTATGAGTGGGTACTCAAATTAGGGTTTGGTGCCCATAAAAATGAGGGGTTATTTCTCCTTTGGGTTGGTGCCCATAAAATTTATAATTAGAATGTTTCCATTGTCAGGCTGGATTAGAGAAGTAGACTCTAGCAGCAATTCTCACTAAGGTTTTTCCCATCTTGGGTTTTCCTTGTATATCTTGTGTTATGGGCTTTCTTTCTATGTGTGTGATATCCTTGCTCATAGTTTCTTAATCTTTGTTTTAGAGCATTAATATTTTAGAAAGTTCAAGTTTTTGAAATACCACTTATTCACCCCCCTCTTAGTGGTCCATTTGTGCTCCTTCAATTGGTATTAGAGCCTAGGTTCCCTATTTTAAAAGATTTATATTGAAGATGAAGTAATAGTGAAGAAGGTGTTGAGGTCTCTAACAACAAAGTATGATACTAAGGTCTCTTACATTGAGGAAGCTAAAGACCTAAAAACCTTCTCCATGGATGAACTTTTTGGTTCATTAACTGCATATGACATGAAAACTATAAGTGTTGAACCATGAAAGAAGGAAGTTGCCTTCACTTCTAAGAAGAAAGGGAAAGAGATTGCAAATTGTGTGGATGATGAAGAATCGAATGATGCTAAAGCCAACTTTATAAGAAAATTAAATAAAGGATAGGGTAAGTATAGATGAAAGCTTCCCTTCAAATGTTTTGATTGTGGTAAAATAGGGCATTTTGCTGCTAAGTGTCCTTATAAGAAGAAGGAAGAAAATAATGAGGGTAATGTCAAGGATATAGGTAAAATATTTTATAATCCTAGGAGAAGAAACTTTCTAAAGAAGAAAATTCTTTACACTATTAATAGTGATGTTTTTGATGATGAAAGTAAGTCAATAGAGTATTGCAATGAAGATGAAAAACAAACTAATCTCTTCATGGCTCAAGAGGTCCTTAATGAGGAGCAAAGTGGAGCACAACCTAAAAATTTAAATGACAGTGAGGAAGAGGATGTTGATGTTGATGTTGAGGTTGATCTTGAAGGAGAGATAATATGTGCTCTTGAAAAATTGACAACATAAGGAAAGAGTATTCAAAATACAAGAAGTCAGCCATAAAAGAGAAAAATCAATTGAGTAAGAAACTTGAAGAATCTGAAATGAATATAAGAAGCTTAAAAACTTAGCTAGAAGAAGCCAAGAGGATAAGTGAAGTTATAAAATCAGAATTAGAAGCCAAAGAAAAGGAGTGTCAAAAGATGAAACAAGAAGTTGTGAATTTTAGGAAAGAGCTTGAGAAGTGCAAGGACAATCTCAAGCTGAGGCTAAAATGTGAAAGCAACACAAATGTATTAGATGATATGTTGAAGAAGAAAAATCATTCAAAGGATTATATGGATGTAGGATCTGAGGATGGATAATGTTCTACCAGTGCTGAAGCATCAAAAGGAGACATAACTTTTATATCTTCAAGCATGAATGATCATAATCAAACATTCAAGGTCAACAATGCTCCAAGAAAGAAGATAGACTTAAATACTGCTATTGAAAGCATGAAGATACATGTTGCTGATCCAAAGAAGAATAATGTTGCTGCTGCTACAAGAAACAATCATGCTGATTTAAAAATAAAGGTGAAGCTAGATGATGATGGTTTCACAAGAGTTAAGGATGAGTAAGAAGTTTACAATATCCAGATATGTTTCTCCAAGGAGGAAAACATGGAATACTTTTAACAATAACACTTGGTATGCTTCTCAATTTCATGGCTATTTCTATAAATGTAATGCATATGGACATAAATTTCAGATTGTAGACTTATGCATAGATCTCCTCCTAGTTATGAAGGCAAGAATCCTTTTGCTTCTCTACAGGATATTAATGTTGTATGCTATCATTGCAATGAGTTTGGCCATAAAAGCTACGAGTGTAGAAGGAAAAAATTTCAGTCAAGTGGCAAATTCTATGTATCATCATTTAATAAAATGTCAAATGCTACTACTGTCAAAGCTATGGCCATATAGAAAAGTAATGCAAGTCAAGAGCTGGTAAACATAAAAAGACATCAGCCATGGAATCAAAAACCACATCTGATCAAAGTGTTGCAGTAGAGAAGAGAAAAGAAACCAAGCATGTGTGGATAGAAAAGAAAAATGACAAAAATGAATCAAGTCTGATTGTGTAAACAACACTGCATGGATTCTTGACAGTGGGTGCTCCAATCACATGACAAAAGATAAGAAAAAGTTTATCAAATTTGAAGATTGGAATGGAGGCTTACTGAGATTTGGTGAAAACTCCTCCATCAAAATAAAAGGAAAAGGAACATTGAACATTGATGGTAAGTTGAAAGCATGTGATGTATACTATGTTGAAGGTTTAAAAAACAACTTACTTAGTGTAAGTCAAATGTGTGACAAAGGCTGCAAGTTAATATTTGACTCCAAGGGAAGTGAAATAAGAAAAGAAAGCAATAGAAAATTAATTGCTAAAGGTAAAAGGACTGATGGTAATGTGTACAACTTGAAGGAATGCTATGAGGCACAATGCATGATGGGACAAGTAGATGAAAGTTGGTTATGTCACAGAAGATTATGCCATATAAATTTTGACAATCTCATCAAAATAAGCTCAAAGGGATATGTGAGACACATACCAAAGATTACCAAACCAGTAAACACTATATGTGATGAATGCCAGAAAGGAAAGAAAACTAAGGTGAGCTTCAAGTCGAAGGAATATTCAACCACAAGACCGTCAGGACTAGTGCATATTGATCTATGTGGTCCTACAAGAACAAGAGCTCTAAATGGTGAGAAGTACTTTATGCTGCTCATAGATGACTATTAAAGGATGGCATGGGTTACCTTCTTGCAGGATAATTCACAAGCATTAGAGAGGTTCAATTTTTTTAGAAAAATTGTTGAAAGAGAAAGTGGATACAAGCTCAAATGTTTGATATCAGACAGAGGAGGTGAGTTTACATCAAATGATTTTCAAGACTACTGTGGCTGCATGAGATTAAAAGATAATATTCAGCCGCTAGAACACCACAACAAACTAGTGTTGAAGAAAGAAACAACAGGACAATAAAGGAAATGGAAAGGACAATGCTAAATGAGTCAAATTTGCTTGATGTTTACTGGAGAGAGGTTGTACACACAACAATATACACCTTAAATAGGGAACACTTGCGAGTAAACATCAAGAGGACACTATATGAATTATGGTATGGCAAGAAGCCTACTGTCAAGCATTTTAAAGTCTTTGGAAGCAAATTTTTCATTAGAAGAGATGAGGATGGACTAGGAAGTTTTGATGCAAGGTGTGATGATAGAATCTTCTTAGGCAAATAAACTCATAGTAAGGCATACAAATGCTTTAACAAATGACTTAGGAAGGTTGTTGAAAGTGTAAATGTAGAAATTGATGAGGACTTGCAAAAAGGAAAGCAAAGTGTTGAGAATCAGATTGAGGAACCATGTTATGAAGATGAGGAAGAAGAATCTGAAAGAGAAGAGGAAACTACAAAGAATCCACCCAACAAGTATGTGCAGAAATATCATCTTGAAGATCAGATTATTGGTAGCAAGGATGGAGGTGTATAGACAAGAAGGAAGCATGCTGCAAACAATGAACAAGTAAATTTTTGCCTCTTGACTGAACTAGAACCAAATAATTATAATGAGGCCAACAAAAGTACTCATTGGATTAAGGCAATGGAAGAAGAATCGTAGTAGATAGAAAAGAACAAAACATGGAATTTAGTGCCAAGGCCAACTGATAAAAATATCATAGGCACAAAGTAGGTCTATAGAAACAAGGTGAATGAGGATGGAAAAGTCATCAGAAATAAAGTAAGATTGCTTTGCAAGGGAAATGCACAAGTTGAGGGCATAGATTTTGAGGAGACATTTTCCCTTGTTGCCAGAATTGAGGCCATATAAATTGTTTCTAACATTTTTAGCATACAAAGGCTATAAGGTTTATCAAATGGATGTAAAGTCTACATTTCTAAATGACAATCTGGAGGAAGAGGTGTATATTGAGCAGCCTAAAGGTTTTCAATTGCATGAGAATGAAGACTTTGTATGTAGGTTGAGAAAAGCATTATATGGGTTGAAGCAGGCACCTAGAGCATGGTACTCTAGGCTAGACAAATATCTACATCAACAAGGTTTCAAGAAGGGATGTGTTGATAGCAACCTATAAATTAAAACTGAAGGTAATCTCATGATTATTGTTATTTATGTAGATGATATTATATTTGCTGGAAATAAAGATAGTTTGTGCAAAGCATTTGCTGTTCAAATGCAATTTGAATTTGAGACGTCAATGCTAGGAGAGTTGTCCTACTTCCTTGGACTACAAATATCATAGCTGAATAAAGGTATATTCATTTCCTAGACTAAGTATATATGGAAAAGACATGTTGAGAAGATTTTAGATAGATGATTGCAAGTCAGTTAGTACCCCTATGGTGACAGGATGCAAGTTGAGTAAAAATGATAAGTCACCTGATGTTGATCAGCCCATGTATAGATCTATGATTGGAAGTCTTTTGTATCTAACTTCCTATAGACCTAACATTGTGCAAGTTGTGTGCATGGTAGCTAGATTTCAAGCTGCTCCAAAAAAATCTCATGTAAATGTTGTGAGAAGAATGTTCAAATATCTACAAATTACTCTTGATTATGGTCTATGAATCCAAATAATGGTGATTTCAGCTTGGAAGCATACACAGATGTTGATTGGGTCGGATGCATTGATGAACGGAAGAGTGTAGAACACAAGATATCACTGAGAGGGGGGGGGGTGAATAAGTGATTATAAATATTTTCAAACAATGTGTGCAACAAGTAGGATAATGAAAGCACTAACAAGAAATAACACATAAGAACACATCACATAGCATCAGATATACGAGGAAAACCCAATGTGGGAAAAACCTCGGTGAGAAATGTTGTTGGAGATCTACTGCTCCAATCCAGCCTCAGTGAAATAACAGTTTTACAATGTTCAGGGCACCAAGCCAAGGAGCACCAACCCCTAGAAATTTATGGGCACCTACCGAAAGGAGCACCAACTCAAGGAGCACCAACCCCTGCACCAAGAACCCACTCAATGAAATACAATAAGATATAAAATCAATAAAATAATAAACACTTGGTTATAAATGAGTTTTGTAACACCTTGAAACTATTCACTCTGTCGGCTAAACTCTTATTTGTCACATTGCTTCTTCTTTTCTACCGGTCTTCTGTTCTTACTTTCTGAACCCTCTACAACTCAATTTCAACCTTATCGAATCTTCTCTTAAACTCACTCTGTTGTCCTTCACTCTCTGATGCTCTCTTACTGGTTCAGACACTACTAGTTTAACAGACTGTTATACTCTGTAATAGTTTACTGGTTACCTTAACCCTTGTCGGTTAAACCTTCCTTACCAGTTCTTCTCCAACAGTCAGTCATTCCAATATTTTCTATCTCACTTAGATTGATCAACTCTTGCCTCACAGAGATTCATTGTATCATAAATCTCTCATCAAGCATCCTCTATCAATACATTTAAGTTTTTGATCTACATATTTATATATATGCTTTCCTGCCAAAACAAAAACTCAAACTTCACGCGCTTAGGGTTTTCTTCACTGACCTCAATCCATATCAAATCAGATTTCATCTTTCTTGAATTGGCAACCTACAATAGTTCAACAAAAATCTTTGTCCTCTTTTTATTCTTGTTTACTATATTTAGCAAACTGGATTATGTTTATTAGTCTTGATTTTGTTGATCAATAAATGATTTAGCAGTTTCCTTCTCCAGATCAGCAAGACAATTAGATATCATGTTTCGATCATGATGTGAAAGAATAAAATCTCTACCCTTCAATCTGATTTGAGCCGCAATCCTCTACAACTAATCTGTGATTTTCGTAGTTGACATTTAATACAAACTTAGTTGACAACTAACTCACCGATGCACCATTCACCTACCACTGCAAGTTTGCCACATGGAGTCCACATGACATCTCTGTCAGCATCCAACTCACTTGATTGTGTCAGTTCAACTTAGGTCATTGACCGAACATGCTACCGGTTTACACCAATCGGTTAACCTTCATATCATGCACTTCACTATTCTCCCAGTTAGGTCATGTTATATAGGACTACACTTACTGGGTTTGCTAGTTTACTGGTTGACAGACTTATCGGTTGACATCCCATACCATTTGACATGAACATACCAACAATCTCCAATGCCAGTAACAATATCTTGCATACTGATTGACATTAATGACAATACAATGCCAACAATACCTCCCTTTGGCATTGATGGTAACACCCATATTATCGGGTTAACCTCCACAACTCAGGCTCACAATATGCACTATCTCCAACTGCAAACTTTCTCCCCCTTTGACAACAATGACAAAAGGCTAGGACAACTTTCTAAGGTCTCCCTTTTGCAGGTAATTCATGAACTACTATACTTTATCTCTCGGTAGGCTAGATTACTTTTTCCTTTCACCCTGCGGTCCAATATGTGATTTTTAATAAGTACAAATTGAATAGACACTGAAAACAATCATAAACATGAGCTGATGAGCACATTCTTCCCTAGTGAAGTTACTCTCCCAGTTAAGTTGATTGTGACTTGGTAGATAGACAAATTGAATAGAAAACTTTCCAAAGTCCCAAACCTGATTTCCTTTTTGATACTAAAAATTATGTCAGTCTTGTGAATTGAAGAGACACCTGACACAACTATGAAAATCACAAACAAGATGGGAATGTGTACTCTCCCCCTGAGTACAACATATGGTCTAAGAGTAAAAAATGTATGGCTGTGAACTCCCCCTGAACCACAGATCTCCATACACATTAAAGTGCATAAAGCTGGTGAGAAAACTCCTAAACTGTGTCTTAGATATTCAAATGGGTTTACCGATAGAGGTTTTGTGAAGATATCAACAATTTGTTCACTTGTAGGAAAATATTCTACCTTCACTTCTTGCTTTGCAACCTTCTCTCTGAGAAATTGGTGTTTGATAGTAATGTGATTCCTCCTTGAGCGCATAATCAGATTCTTTGAAATGTTGATTGCACTTGAGTTATCACACCAAAATTAAATAGGGTCAAATATTTCTATCTGAATGTCCTTGAGAGTCTGCTTCATCCATAACACCTAAGAACAACATGTATAAGAGGCAATATATTCTGCCTCGGCAGTAGATAAGGAGATTGTTCTTGATGTGCCATGAAAATAATTGGTCACCTAAAAAGAATGCACCACCACTTGTGATTTTTCATTCATCAATACAACCTACCCAATCAACATCATTGTAGGCCTATAAAATGAAATCTCCTTGCTTTGCATACCATAAGTCATAGTTAAGTGTTCCTTGTAGGTACCTGGAGATTCTTCTAACTACATTCTCATGTGACTGTTTAGGTGCAGCTTGAAATCTTGCCACCATACATATTTCCTGCACATTATCCGGTCTTGAGGCAATAAGGTATAACAGACTACCAATCATGGATCTATACAAGGTCTAATCCACTTCCGTTGACTCATCAACCTTGCTCAATTTGCATTCGATCATCATGGGGGTGCTTACCGGTTTGTTGTCTTCCATCTGAAACTTCTTCAACATATCTCTGACATACTTGGTTTGAGAGATAAATATTCCTTTATCTTGCTGTGAAATTTATAAACCAAGAAAATATTACAGATCTCCAAGCATTAACATTTCAAACTGTGATTGCATCTATTCAGCAAACTCTTTACACAAGATATCCTTGTTGCCTCCAAATATTATATCATCCACATATACAACAACAATAATCAAGTAATTTCCATCTGCTTTAATGTATAGTTTACTATCTGCATTTCCCTTTCTGAAACCTTTCTCTTTACAATACTTATCTAACCTTGAATACCATTCTCTTGGAGCCTGCTTTAAACCATACAATGCTTTCTTCAACCGGCATACAAAAGTTTCATCATCCTGTAGCAGAAAACCTTCTGGTTGTTCTATGTATACTTCTTCTTCCAAATTACCATTCAAGAAAGAAGACTTGACGTTCATTTGATATACCTTGTATCCTTTGAAGGCAGAGAATGCTAAGAACATTCTAATAGACTCAATTCTTGCAACTGGTGCAAATGTTTCTTCAAAATCAATTCCTTCTACTTGAGAAAACCCTTTGCATACTAACATTGATTTATGCCTAACAATCTTACCTTCTTCATTCATCTTGTTCCAGTAGACCCATTTAGTACCTATGACATTCTTATCTGCCGGTCTAGGAACTAATTCCCAAGTCTTGTTCTTTTCAATTTGTTGCAACTCTTCTTCCATTGCATCCATCCATTTGTCACTTTTGTTGGCCTCATTGAATGTTTTGGGTTCCATTTCAGTCATGAGGTAGAAATTCACTTGTTCATTGTTTCGGGCAAGTCTTCTTCTTGTCTGTACACCGTCACTTTTATTTCTTATAATCTTCTCTTCCGGGTGATTTTTTTGCACATATCTATTAGGGGTCTTGCTAGATGCTTCTCCTGGTTCATTTTTTGACTAAACTTCATCTTCATCACATGAATCATCATATCGGTTTACATGTGCTTGTTTGCCTTTATGCAAATCTTCATCAACTCTTACATGCACACTTTCAATGACTCTTCTCAGTCTTTTATTGTAGCATTTGTAGGCTTTGTTGTGAGTAGAGTAACCCAAGAGTACGCCTTCATCACTCCTAGAATCAAAACCACCTAAACTATCTTTACCTCTCTTGATGGAGCATTTACTTCCAAACACTTTGAAATATTTAACTTATAGCTTTCGGTCATACCATAGTTCATAAGGTGCCATTCTACTATTTGTTCTTAGCTGAACTCAATTCAATGTATATACAATAGTATGTACTACTCCCTTCCAGTGCATATCCAGTATATTTGCCTCATTCAACATAGTTCTTGCCATCTCCTAGGCAGTCTGATTTTTCCTTTCTACAACACCATTTTGTTGTGGTGTTCTTGGGGCTGAATACTGTCTTCTGATTCCATGCCTATCACAGTAGTCTACAAAGTCATTTGATGTGAACTCACCACCCCGGTCTAATCTTAGACACTTCAACTGGCATCCACTTTCCTTCTCAATCATCTTCTAGAATATTTTAAAGCTCTCATATGCTTGTGATTTGTCATGTAGGAAAGTGACCAATGTCATTCTTGAGAAATCATCAATGAATAGCATGAAGTATCTCTCACCGGCTAAAGCTCTTGTTTTGGTTGGACCACATAGATCTGTATGCACAAGTTCTAAGGGCCTTGAGGTATTATGTTATTTGATCTTGAAGGTTACCTTAGTTTGCTTGCCTCTTAGACATTCATCACAAAAAGTACTTGCCAAATTGATAATTGGTTGTATATGTCTCACACAACCTTTCTTGCTCACCTTAACTAGATTATCAAAGTTTATATGGCCTAATATTCTATGCCACAACCATCTCTCATCTACTTGTCCCATCATATATTGGGACTCAAAGCATTCCTTCAGATTGTACACATTTCCATCTATCCTTTTTCCTTCTCTAACAATCTATCTGGTACTATCCTTCCTTATCTGACAACCAATAGAGTTAAATGTGAATTTGTATCCTTTATCACACATATGACTCACACTTAGAAAATTATGTGTTAGTCCTTTCACATAGTATACATCATGTGCTTTTAATTTTCCATCTATGTTCAAAGTACCTTTGAATTTTATCTTGATGGAAGAGTTTTCTATGAACCTCACCGAACCTCCATTCCAATCATCAAAATTGATGAACTTCTTTTTGTCTCTGGTCATGTGATTGGAACATCCATTGTCTACAACCCATAAATTTTTTCTTTTTGCATGCAGGGTATTCTGTACAATCATACTTGATTCTACTTTATTCTTATCCTTCTCAACCCGAACTGGGTTGTCTTCCTTCTTCTTGTTAGTTGCTATTTTCTGCTTCATTTTTTCTTCTGGTTTTTGATATGGTACTGCCTTGTTTGGCTTAGAAGTCCTGAGTTTGCAATTTTTTGCAAGGTGGCCAACATTTTGACAATGATAGCATTTTACATTAACATTGAATGATGAATTTGAAAAACTATTGTAGGATACCGACTGACTTCTCCTACATTCATAACTCTTATGACCAAAACATTACATTGATAAAAAGTGACATTCATCTCCCGGAGTGCATCAAATAATTTATACTTTCAAAACTAGTAGGGGGCTTACACAACAAACTACAATCAACAATTCTATGACCAAACTTATTACACCGGTAACAGTAACCATGGAATTTGGGTACATACCAATCTTGTTGCATTGGACCGGAAAACCTTTATCTCATCGGATGTTTTCCTCTCATGCTATTGAATTTAGTGAACACTTCTTCATCAATCTTGAACTTGCCTTTATGGTTTTCATTCTGGTACAGAGAGTAAGCCTTCTAGTTCTGAGTATTCTGGTTCATAGGTAGATTTCTTGTAGCTTCAGTATAGGTCTTCTTCTCGATAGCTTTGTTGACAGTAAAGGTTTGTTTTTCTTTACTCTCACTTGAAAAAGTAAACTGTATTTCCTTGTCGAATCAGTCTTTTTTATTTGAACTTCGTCCCTCTTCAAATCCTAAACCTATGGTATCTTTTGAGTGCTTCTGATTACTCAACATTTTGTCCAAGGCTTCAATGTTGCTCTCATACTTTCTTCTCATATTTAATTCATCTTTACTCTTTTCAAGCTCCTTTATGAGCCTTACAATTTCTTCTTCCAAATTCTGATGCTCCTTCTCCTTCTTTATCAAATCAGAGGATGTAACTTCAGATATCCTCTTGGTCTCTTCCAACTAGAGTGTCAAATCAGAAATTTTTTTCTTGGACTCATCTAGGGATTGCTTCAAATGGTCTTGTTCTTCAGCAACAACACACTTAACCTTCTTGAGATCTCTTCTTTTTTTACTCAAATCCTCAAGAGCACTTATGAGGTCACCTTCTAGGTCCACTTCAACTTCAATGTCTTCATCTTTATTATCTTCATCAATCAGTTCATCTAGTGCCATAAAGAGATTGGTTTCTCTTTCACCCTCACAACAATAATTTTCTAAGGCACTTTCTTCATTTGTGGCATCATCTTCAATAGTATACAGGATGTTCTGCTTCCAATAGTTTTTTCTATCTTGTTGGTAAGAATTCTTTTTTTTATCCTTACCCAAAATTCTGTTGGTGTTGCTCCTCTCCAGCATTCTCACTATAGGGACATTTTGAAGCAAAGTGTCCTATTTTACCATAGTTAAAACATTTGAGATGTAATTTTCCTTTGTACTTATCGCATCCTCTTTTAATCTTTCTTACAAAATTTGCTACCACTGTGTCCGAGTCTTCACTAGATTCTCCACGAGTAATTTCTTCCTTACCCTTTTTGATGGAGTTGAAAGAAGCCTCTTTCTTTGAAGTTCCTTCACCGATTGTTCTCATCTCATAAATGGTTAGGGACCCAAATAACTCATCCATTGAAAATGTTTTTAGATCGTTGGATTCTTCTATTGCAAAGACCTTTGTGTCATACTTAGATGTGAGTGATCTAAGTACCTTTTTGACAATCACTTCATTAACTATATCCTCTCCAAGTCCTCTAATAATATTCATCGTTTCATCAATTATGTGGATATAATCAACAATCTTCTCTTCATCTTTCATCTTCAAGCCTTCAAGATGACCTCTTAGTGTTTGTAGTTTAGCCCCCTTGACCTTGACATCTCCTTCAAACAATCTTTTTAACTTATCCCAAGTTTCCTTGGTGGATGAGGAGTGCATGACCTTAACAAACTCATTATCAAATAGACCACTAAGAATAGCATGCTTGGCCTTGGCATTGTTTTCATACTCCATATTGGCATCTGGATTTGTAGGAGGATAATTAGGGACAATATACCCATTTTCCATAGATATCCAAACATCAAAACCTAGGGAGGACAGATAGGTTTCTATTATTCGGCTCCAGAAGGCATAGTTGGTACCATCAAACATGGGAGCTTTGGAGGAGGAGGATTTATTCCTTTCCATTGTGTTCTTAAACCAGAATCTACCCAAGCTAGAGAAATCTTTGACAAATAAGGAACCTAAGGCTTTGATACCAATTGTAGAACACAAGATATCACTAAGAGGTGGGGGGGGGGGTGAATCAGTGATTATAAACAATTTCAAACAATGTGTGTAATCAGTAGGATAATGAAAACACTACGAAGCAATCACATACAAGAGCACATCACATAACAACAGATATACGAGGAAAACCCAATGTGGGAAAAACCTCAATGAGAAATACTGCTAGATATCTACTACTCCAATCTAGCCTCACAGTGAAATAACATTTTTACAATGTTTAGGGAACCAACCCAAGGAGCACCAACCCCTAGAAATTTATGGGCACCTACCGAAAGGAGCACCAACCCCTATTCTATTCTGAGAAGCAACTTAAGGAGCACCAACCCCTACACTGAGCATCCACTCAATAAAATACAATGAGATATAAAATCATACAATGATAAACAATTGGTTACAAATGAGTTTTATAACACCTTGAAACTATTCACTCTATGGGTTAAACTCTTATCTATCACACTGCTTCTTCTTTTCTACCAGTCTTTTGTTCTTACTTTCTGAATCCTCTACAACTTAGTTTTAGCCTTGTTGGATCTTCTTTGAAACTCACTCTTCTATCCTTCACTCTTTGCTTCTCTCTTACTGTTTCAAATATTGTTAGTTTAATAGACTGTTATACTCTAACAATTTACCGGTTACCTTAACCCTTGCCAGTTAAACCTTCCTTACACATTCTTCTCCAACACTCAGTTGCTCCAATATTTTCTATCTCACTCAAAATGATCAACTCTTGCCTCACAGAGATTTATTGTATCATAAATCTCTCATCAAGCATCCTCTATCAACACATTTAAGTTTTTGATCTGCATATTTATATATATGCTTTCCTGCCAAAATGAAAACTCAAACTTCGCACGTGTTGGTAAACAGATTTGTCACTGTGAATTCTCCTTCAAAATTGACCATGTTTTCCCAAAGAGAAGTGACAACCGTTCCAATAGTTGGAGAGATTGTGGTGAAGCCACAATCTTCCTCTGCGTTTGAGAGGGGTAGCTCCCTCGTATGATGGGGTTTTTTAGGATTTTTGTGTACTTTTAACCTAAAAGTACATGAAGGAGAAAACATAGAACTAAAGAAATATAAAGAATAGAAACCCCAACAATAGACATACGAATACCAATTGAGATTTCACAATAGATAACGATTACAAAGGGGATAAAGTTTTAGACATTCTCTGATGATGAAAGAAGGACAACGAACCTCAACATACAAAGAAATAAGTTGTTTTAACACATACAATTCAAGACACCAAGAAATGATGTGCTTAATCAATTGCATTGGTTACTAATGATTTGCAGGATTACATAAAGGGTTCACCAATTCAACATACGAGAAATCAAAAAATAACAACATAAGAGTGCATTTAGAATATACAAACTAAAATGAATTCTTGATTATTCTTTTGAAAATGTACAAGTCCAAAAGTCCTTGAATGTGAAGTGTCAAACCAAAAACCATTGCAATTTTCACCCTCCATTTCTCCAGAGTTTCTCTCTTTTGAAAAATTCCTCCCCTGTCCCAGTATCTCCCCTTTACAAATGAAATTGCCTTGTATTTATAGGCATCTTGCAATGATGGCCTTGGTAACCAACTCATAACTACTTTTGGTAACCACTTAATCTAACCATTTTGTGTAACTACTTAAAATAACTTCCTAAATAGCCACTTAAGATAACTAACTTTTGATAACCATTTAGGATAACTACCTGGCTAATCCACTTAGGATAAATACCTAAGTAACTTCTTAAAATAACTATCCTTGTAGAAATGAGTTAGGATAACCATTCCTTAGAAACAAGTTAGGATAACTAACTTTCACAAGAATTGAGTCCAAATTCTAACCTATAGTTACATGAGTAACATAGCCACTTCTTCAGAATAACATCTTGAAACTTTCAAGTTAGGATTGAAGTGAGGTGCTTATCCATCTTCATTTTCATCTTTGGTCTTTGTAACCATTTCACCATCAACTCTATGAATTTCATCATCAACTATACGAGCAAATAATCTTGAACCTTTTCATAAGAATGAAAAAGTTCTTTGATTGCACTACAAAGTGTCTTCACATATTGAAACATCCAAGGCAATAATACCAATACATCAACAACCTTCAATCCTCAAATTCCAGAAAAAAACATCTCTTTAATGCATCATATTAAACATCTCACATGCAGTGAAGGTTATCTATTTTCCTTGAGTACTGAGGTGTACCATGAGACGTCATTGCTTTGAGACATCCTATCAAACATTTCAAATGCATTACCATCACTTTGATGCCTATCCATAGCTGTTATGAGGCTCCCATTTTTTTGTTGACAAAGAAAATGGAGACAAAGATTGTAGAGCTCGGCTTCGCACCCATCACTTTACATTTTTTTGATGGTTACCAAGTTGTTTTATCGAGTGCATGTAGTTTCCAAGCAATATAAGAATCAGTTATGATAACTAACTCTTCCTTGAAGAATGCATATGTGCTTTCATAAGCTTGCACAAATTTTCCAAATCACGGATGGAATAATAACGGCCTTTTCGCTTAAGAATGTATCAACTCTTTGGCAACTCGATAAAATTGGTGATAAATGAGCTAGAATAACCAACTTTGAGAGTGCATCGGTGTTTTTCTATACTTTGCAAAGTTGGCAATCTTGCAAATATTACTTCATTTATCGTTCACATCTTCAGTCAATCAGTGACTTTTGAAAGTGCTACAACTTGCCAATGATATTAATGAGTTGAGATTTTGGTAACTTTGGAAAATTGAGAAAAATTTTAAGTGAAACTTTGAAAATATGTCTCATACAAGTATATCGGCTTCTTTAGAAAATAAACCAACTTGCCGATGAAGACTTTGTCATTGAAAATGTTTGAACAAACTTGGCCAACTTGTTAAATCTCTGATGAATGAGCTTTTACAACTAAGTTTTTATGGATGGAATGCATCGGTATTTTAACTTGTTTTGACAACACTCGTCAATAATGAAGATTAGTTTGGTGAGTAGGAAAGAAGGCTAATAAATCATAATTTTTTTATTTTAAAACCCCTCATTTATAACTTCTTCGGCCATGAGATTATTAGTTCAAGGATTTTGGCACAAAAAGTAAAAAGTTTGACCTAAATTTTTTAAATTTTTACTTGTTTGAAAATGGAGCTAATAGCGCGCTTAGGGTTTTCTTCACCGACCTCAATCCATATCAAATCGGATCTCATCTTTCTTGAATCGACAACTTGCAATAGTACAACAAAAAAATTCATCCTCTTTTTATTCTTGTTTACTATATTTAGAAAACTGGACTCTGTTCACTAGTCTTGATTTTGTCGATCAATAAATGATTTAGTAGTTCCCTTCTCCAGATCAGCAAGATGATTAGATATCTTGTTTCGATCATGATGTCAAATAATAAAATCTTTGTCCTTCAATCTGCTTTGGGCCGCAATCCTCTGCAACTGATCTGTGATTTTCACAGTCGATATTTAATACGGACTTAGTCGAAAAATAACTCATCGATGCACCATTCACCTACAACTACACGTTCACCATATGGATTCCACGTGACATCTTTGTTAGCATCCATCTCACTTGATTGTGTCGGTTCAAATTAGGTCACCGACCAAACATGCTACTAGTATACACCAACAAGTTAACCTTCATATCATGCACTTCACTATTCATTCGATTAGGTCATGTTATATAAGACTGCACTTACTGGGTTTTCTTTCTTACCGGTTGACAAACTTACTAGTTGACATCAACATGCCAAGAATATCCAATGTCAATAACAATATCTTGCATACTAGTTGACATACTTACCGGTTGACATCAATGATAATACAATGCCAACAAAGAGCACTAATAATGGTGCCTTATTCCTTGGTGGTAGATTACTCTCATGGCACAACAAGAAACAAGAATCCATCTCTTTATCTACTATTGAAGCGGAGTACATAGCTACTGCTACATGTTGTTCACAGGTTCTCTGGATGAAGCAAACACTCAATAACATCCACGTAGAGTATGCAGATCCAGTCTCCATCAAATGTGACAATTCAAGTATAATTAACATCTCCAAGAACCCTATCATGCACTCAAGGACAAAACATATGACAATTAAGTATCATTTCTTGAGGGAGAAGGTAGTTGAAAAGGAAGTCAAGGTTGAATATGTAAGCATAGGTGAGCAAGTGGTTGATATTTTTATAAAACCTCTTCCCAAGGACACTTTTCAATATTTGAGATTGAGGTTGGGTGTTGTCCCTCTGTCCTTCAGCACTTAAAGGCTCATAGAGTTTTTTGGTTCAGGGGAATCTCATAGCTTCAAACTATATTTCCTTGAACTCGTGTGGTAATATGGTTCTTAGGGGGAGACAGTTATTAACAGGATCAACAAAATGATAACAGGTGTTGCATATGCATAGGTGCAGTAGAAGTGTATGTGATAAAACCATTGTGATTGCAACCATATGTATAATGCAATTGTCACAGGGGGAGTGTCTTTAGCTAAGAGAAGGTCCAAGTGGGAGAAGCTACGCAGCTGAGCAAGGTTGGCAGTTGGTTGCCCTGCCCTTTGCCATTGTTGTCAAAGGGGGAGAAGATGAGCGTGGTTGACATCAATGCCAAAGGGGGAGATTTTTGGCATTGAGTTGTCATTAATGTCAACATGCACAGATGGAGAGTGATTTAGGTTCAAGATGCAAAAGGAGAAGTGTTGGTTCAAATTTGGCACTAATGCACGGAAGTTGTTTCATGCCGATTACATAGTGTGCTTGTCACCACTCATTGTGCACTTGAGTTTATTGATGAGAGATCTTATTTCTGCAAGATAACTTGACTTCCTGGAAGATTAGTCGAGTCTTGTTGATAAAGTTTCCATAAATGGGTTATGGAAAACCCAATGTGTTTATCACCACATGCGCAAACAGAGAACAAGAGGTGGTCATTGTTTCATAGGTCAACATGTTTGTGTTGACCAAATATGGCTGGCAAAAGGAAGAGTAGATATAACACTGTATTTATCGCTACGGTCTCTAAAACCCCGCATCATCCTTATCTTCAACTTTTGCTGCTAGGGCCTTTTCTTCATACTTGATATCTAGTTCGGTTTCATCTTCCTTGAAAGCATAGAACACTCATTCCTTTCCATTGTCAGATCCACTAGCAAAGTCTTCTCCTTGTTCATCTCTAGAGTCATCAATTACTCCTTCCTAATCTGGTAAGTAGCATTGTTTACTTTTATTGAATCTATATTTGTTCTGGTTAGGCTTAAAAGATTTCTTAACTCTTTCCTCAAATCTTGCATTCCTTTTAGGACATCTAGATAAAAAATGACCAATCTTATTACATGCAAAACATTTAAAAGGTACTTTTCCTTCATGCTTACTTCCAGTTGGTCCTTTAGGTACTCTTTTAGCAAATAAGGCTTCAAGTTGCTCTGATACCAATTGTTAGGATAACCAGTGAACAACTGAGTGGGGGGGGGGGGGGGGTGAATCAATTGTTAATAGTTATAACATTTAATCCACAATACAACCTTAAACCAGAGCACGCAAACATTCAAATACCGGTAAAGAAGAAACAGATGCCAGTAGACATAGATACCAGTAAACAATGTAACTCAACAATTAAATAGATAAAGAAACCATACCATATAACACCATGATTTGTACATGGAAAACTTGGAAAGGGAAAAACCATAGTGGGAAGCCTACCCACAGTCAGATGATACTTTTGTAGAAAGTATGTGATACAATGAGGGGCCTACACATGCAGGAAGGCACACTGCCTAGAGCGTACTACTCATTACAAAAAGAGTCTCACTGACTAGAGAGGTTGAAACCACCTCAAGATAAATGGACAAAAATCCAATAAAGTGAACTACCAGAGATAGCATCTACCATGCCTAATTACAGTCCCATCGGTTAAGCTCAATACCAGAGGCCTTTGACCTCTTTCTTAATCCCAATTCGATCACCTATGATCGACCAAATCTCCTTCACATATGATATTGCATTCCAAGACCACGATACATAATCCCCATGATCTACAATGAGATCTTACATCATTTTATACAAACCCTAAGACCTAAACAAATTAGGTCGGTCACCTAAAAGATATTACAATAAGATCATTACATAATTCCATATTACAATGATATGCCATGCTGGCTTAAGACCAAAACAATAATAAAAAATCCATAAACCCTCCTGAATCATCCCAATAACATGTAGAGTACATGTTAGCATGATACTGGTCCATAACCTAGATAGGCATCAGACCTATTCTCAGTCTAGCACGCTAAAGCAATGTCTTCAAGCAGTTGAAGCATGATCAAAGAACATCTTTTGTTAGATGCAATGACAGTCCCAAAGACACTGAGAGGGGGGGTGAATCAGTGTCTAACCGGTTAATGTAATATTTGAACTTATTTATAACTTTGCAACTTAGATTGATGTACTGGTAAACAAGAAATAGTGCAGTAAAGAGAAATAATAGAGACAACTTAAATGCACACCATAACACAAGATATTTTGGCGAGGAAACCCGGTGTGGGAAAAACGTCGGTGGGATTTGTGACCCCCAATATTTATTCATTGGCCAATATGAATAAATATTAATTACAACATGGGCCTGCACATGTAGGAAGGCCAACAACCTAGAGCGCACTGCTCAATGGATGAGTCTCACTGACTACAAAATGGATAATTAAATCCAATACAATGTACTGCTCAAAATAGCATCTCTAATCCTTGGTTCAGTACCAGTTTAAGCTCAGTCAAATACCTTAACAAAAACCTTTCATTGTCTTACATATACCAATAATAATAATCACCTATCCTTATATAGAATGATCTATCAGATCTTATACATATATGATTATTTACAATACATCATGTCGGCTTACAAATAATTAATTACATTTACAATATAATTCATATAAACAAAACATTGTCTCATGTCAGCCTGAGTGTCGGTATACTTCATTGCCGGTGTAATCTGGATGCCAGTGAATGTGCCTTTGTTGTGTCTGTTGGTGCCGGTAGATGATGTTGGTGTTGCCGGTGAACTTGTACAACCTGTTTTTGGTTGGTTGCCATCAATGAAAACACCAACCATTCTAATTGAGTGTAGAATGCCAACAATCTCCCCCTTTGGCATTGATGGAAACACTCATGAGAAAAATCCAAAACTGTTATCCAAAAATGAAATCCAAAATATGATCCCCAAAAAAGTGTGCTCCCCCTGAGAAGGTGATCTCCTTTGTGCATTTATTTTTCTCCATACTATTCCCCCTTTGATATCAATGGCAAAGGATGTAAAAAAGAATCAAAGAATACAAAAATGATACCTCATAGCATGTAACCGGCTGCTTACAAGTTAAAAAATGTCCACCAAAATTAGATTTAGGCTCTGCATGAATTTGTTACTATCAGAAAGAATGGTTTTTGTTTGTTGGATCATGCCAGTCAAATAGTGCATATGTTGCTCCGGTGACCATTCTCCTTGAATTGTTGCCTTTGATAGCTCAACTCACTGAGTAGTAAGACTGTCCAATCTTGGACCAAGTTTTCTTTTCAGTTCCCGGGCTTTTAACCTTATCCTTGCTTTCTCTTTCTCAAGATTCTCAATCTTTTCCTCATAAGCTGCCATTTCCTATTCAAAAACTGAGAGAAGTCCCGAAGAACCTATCATATTATCTGCAATGTCATCTATCTCCTTCTGTGTCATTTTAATTTCCTCATCAATATCTTCAGTCAGGTGGTGAGGCTTGTTGGATTCTCTATACATCTCCTTATATTCCAAAATTGTTGAGTTAAGTACCGGTAATAGTGAATCCATGTGCTTAGTACAGGCTTTGATAGTTTTCTCAAAGAATTCACCTTTCTCTTTATCTACTCTTTCCTTTATAGTTTCCTCATTCACCTTATCTATGGTTAGAACTTTTTCAGCAATAAATTTGGACAATGATTCCAATTTACCTAAAGAATCCTCAATATGATCTATTTTATAGGTTGGTGCAATCATCTTCAAAATAGGTAATGTGTCATAAATAGCCTTAAATGCTAAGGCATTGCAATCTGTTATCCTCTTAATTGAATCTAATAGAACATCTGTTACATTAGTGGGTCTAAATTCTCCAGTAGATGTGCTTGGTTTTGCAATCGATTTCCTTTCAACAGATACTTGCCCAATTGCCTTAACTATTTCTTCCTTGTTTCCATCAATTGCTTCCTCTTTATATACATTTTCTGCTGGTTTCTCTATCTGGGTTATTATCTATGCTTCTTTTGATTTTTCAGTCTGAGTAAGTACCTCTGCAACTATCGGTTTCTCTGTCTTTGGTTTCTCAGTGTTAGTTACCTTAGCCTCCGTCGGTATCTCAGTCTTCTGAGAATCAACAGTGTGTGTTGATGACTTAGAGATCTCACTGTTCTTAACATCGACTGCCTTAACCTCTGTAGTCTCTTTATCCACAACAATGTTAAAATCTTCTGTATCAACATTCATAGTGAAAATAATTTCAAAATCTGGGTTACTGTCATCATGAGTTACTTCTTCAGTTGCCTTATCCGGTTGATTATCTGTATGTACCAGTGTATCTGAAGTTATTGGTGGAGTGTCTTGTGTTGGTGGAGGAATGTTATCTGTAACCTTTATAACAGGTATACTACCAATTTTTCTTTTACCTTTGTCCTTTTGGTGTACCTTTGCAAAAGATTTATCCATTTTTTGTCTCTCCCTTTCCTCTTTCTTTTCTTTTTCAACAAAAAATATGTCCCATTTGTCCGTAGTTTCATCAGCAATCTCTTTTACTCTCCCAGCCATTAGGCTAACCTGTCGGTGTCCACTCACAAAAACTGATCGGTTTGCTTCAGAAATTAGTTCATTAATTTCCTCTTTAGAACTTACAAGGTGTACTACCAATAATGCTTCAACTTTTAACTTTTTATCTAATTCCATCACTGACATTCTTTCAGCTTCTAATCTTAGATACAAGTCATTCGACAGATCATCTACAACTTCAATCAAAACCTTCTTATAGATGTATAAATGCAAAATAATACTAGCCTCGATAGTGTCCTTGACAGAATCTTTGAATGAATGATACAATTTATTTACATTGCAAATATTACCATCTTGTGTTATCTCATTTACCAATTCCTCTGTTGCCTTAGTTTGTTATTTTTTCTTTGGTGTTAGCTTTTTCTTAGGCTCCCTTACAACCTGTTGCTTCTTCCTTAATGGTCTTGCCTTTTTAGGAGAAGGAGAAGGTACCAATGATAATTTCCTCTTCTTCCTCTCAACTCTCTTGAACTTAGCTGCTTTTCCACTATATGTATCTGAAGAAGTGACAACCGGTGAAACATGAGCTACCAGTTCCAATCCTTCCAGTTCACTAGTAGATATACCACTCAAGTTCATTACATTTTCCTTAACCTCCTTAGCCATCTTGGATGCATCTTTGATAAATTTCTCTCTTCTTTTTCTCTTCTTTTGCATCGAAGCAACACTCTCAATGGTCTCAGCACTACCAAAAATTTCTTCAGATGGTTCCTTAGGTGCATCAAGAAGTGTCTTAGAATATGCTTCAACAATATTTAGATTAACTTCATAACCCATTTCTATTATCCAAATAGTTCTAGGAGTAACAACTTCCATCCATGTTTCATCGCATTTGATTACAAAACAAATTTTCTTATCATACTTGTCTATAATGCTCTGCGGTATCCTTTCTCTACTTTCATCTTAGTTTGGAAGTTTTTGAAGTAATTTGCTATAATGTTATCACTGTTAGAGCCCATACCGGTGATAGCTTCCATAATTTGTTTGCCTATCGAGATGTCATATCCAAAGTCCTTATGACCAATGTCGGGTATCTCTTTGGTGAAGTAAAGCATCAAACACACAAGTAGGTTGCCAAAACAGAATGTCCCCTTCTTGTCACCCTTAATCTTTTTTTAGGTTATCAATCAGTTCATCCTTAAGCCATTCACAGATATCAATCCTAGAATTGTTTTTAACCATCTCATATGCACTATGAATACATAAGCTGGAAATAGAGTTTAATCTATTTGCATGAGTTACTCTATAGCCAAGTACCATGCTCACATATCTCACATTTGCATCAATAATGTCATTAACCCTAAGAGATCTGTTGTCGGATGTAGCTCCGGTTAGGTCCATAACACCCTTGTTAGGTATCTTCTTTGTTTTGTCGGGCCTACTATCGGTTGAGGGTAAACCAGTAACTACCTTGATTGCTTCCTTTGAGATTTTAAAAACAAAGTCTAGCCACATAAACTCTCCATGAACTCTGCTCAGTACAAGATGAACTACCTCCTTCAGAAATTCTGGAATGTTCAGAATTTCAACAAATCCTAGGTCTCCTACAATCTTGTGCTCTGCTTTAACCAAAACTTGTTCATTAGTAATAACACTATTGTCCATGTTTTTCAAATCACCAGTCCCTAAATTTTCTATGTTGCAGTGAATGTATATTCTAGGGTCTTCAGCAAAAGCAACTCCCTTCGGAATTTTTGAAAAAGCTCCAATAGAATCATCTTGCTTGGCAATTTTAGGAATGATATTAAACATGGGCCTAGGGCGCTTAATGTTTTCTACCACAGTAGGGTTTGCAATAAACTCAGGTGCAGAAGATGAAGATACCATTTCGAAAGATAAATACCTCTTGCTTGAAATCTTGATTCCCTGAAAAACACTTTGTTGCTTCGCCTTAAGATGCCTTTGCTCAATTTGGCACTCTTTGAATGCTTGGATGCTTGGTGGTTTTAAATGAAGGTTTTACGGTGCTTTATAACCAAAAATTTCATCAAAAACCATATTAAATGCTTGTCGGTTAAGTGAAATCTTAACACATCTGTCGGTAAAGAAGAAATGTGTCTACTTACCATCAACCGAGGGTAGAATGCATGATTTTCAACTTGCTGCCATACCCCCTAAGGATTATTCCTTAGTTAGATGAAGAATCTCCTACCGGTGGAGGGTTACTCTGTTCTACTGGTGCAGAGACAGATTCATCAACTCTCTGATCTCTTTTCTTAATCCATTGTTTTGAAAATTCTTGCTTTATTTCATTTACCTTTTCTTTTCCCTTCTCATTAGATCCTTTATTATTCACCAGTATAGTCTTGCTTCTACCAAATTTTGCAACATACCCAATCTTGTTACATGCATAACAAGTTACATTATTCCTCTGAATAGCTTTTCCATATCCTTGACCAGTTTGTGTTCTGCATTGATTAGATAAATGTCCAAATCTACCACAAACATAGCATTTCACATGTATTCTACAATTTTCTGAATTGTGCCCAACTTTATTGCATTTGGAACATTGACCGGTCGGTAAGTTTGTATTCTGATTATTTCTAAATCTGCACTGATTTTCTCTATGACCAAATTTGTTGCAATTGAAACATTTCCCATTAAATTTATAAGCATTAGGTTGTCTTACCGGTTACTATGATCTTGCTTATTTGCAGTTCTGGAACTTTCTCCATATTCAAATCCAAGTCCAATTGTATCTCCATTAGGTTTTTGTCTTTTTAGCATGTCATCAAGTCTTTCTGAACTTTTCTTGAATTTGTCTTTGTGTTCATTTGCAGTGATCAACTCATTTTCCAAAATGCCAATTTGTCTCCTAAGCTCCTCTTTATCATGTTGCATGTGAATCAAATTTGTCTTTAGCATATCATTCTCATGACAAAGTCTCAGATTTTCATTTGCTCCATCATTAAGTCTCCTAGTCAAGTCTTCTTCATTCTTATTTCTGTCTTCAATATCCATACATAGCCTCATGGTCAGATCTTGCATTTCATTCCTCATGTTAGTGTTCTCTTGTCTCAACTTTTCTGCAATATCACTAAGAGTTTCCTTTTATCATCATGTTTCTGCATTTGCTCATGAAGTTCCTTCCTCTTGTTTTGTGCTATAACCAAGGTCTTCTGAAGTAATTTAATGAATTCCTTAGCAATCCTCAGATCATCTTCAAGTTTGATATTCTTCAATTTTTCTGCATCAAATTCTTCAAGAGCTCCTTTCAACTATTTTCTCAAACTCTCCATCGGTACTGGTTTCCGAATCTTCCTCAAGCTGTTAGGCTTTTGCAAATAGAAGACCAGGCTCTGATACCAATTGTTAGATGCAATGATAGTCCCAAAGATACTGTGAGGAGGGGGGGGGGGAGGGGGGGGGGTGAATCAGTGTCTAACTGGTTAATGTAATATTTGATAGTTTTATTAGTTGCCTCAGGTTGACCATTACTTTGTGGGTAGTATGGTGTCACAAAGAAGTGTTGAATATGGAATTTCTCATAGATTTCAGGGATGTCTTTGTCTTTGAAAGGATAGCCATTATCTATGACAATGGACCAGGGTAATCCATACCAACATATGTTGTAATTGAGAAAGAACTTGGCTATTTGTTTACAAGTTATGTAAGTAAGTGGAATTGCTTCCACCCATTTAGAGAAGTATTTTGTGGTGATAAGTATGAACTTGTGTCCATTTGAGGATGTAGGATTAATCTTCCCCACAATATTGAATCCCCACTGGGAAAAGGGCCATGGAGATGTTATCAGTTGAAGATTGTCTGCTAAGGCATGTATGAGGTTATCAGTTGCTAAGAAATTTAGTTTTTGAATAGCATGTATAAAAGGATGTCTACCCCTCTATTTTTTATATGTCTTTTTGTCTTTATTTGTCTTTTTGTTTTTGTCTTATTTTGTGTGTCCTTGCATATGTTTGAGTAAGATCCTAAGATTGGGGGCTTAGTTCCTTGAAATTAGTGATATCTTATACTCCTTGTTATTTTTTCTTTGTGTTCCTCATCTCTCTTCTTCTAATTTATCGTGAGTATTTGCATAATCTCATACTCCTGCTAAAGTGGGGACTAAATGTAGCATCCTAAAATTGCACCCCTTACACTTTTGACCACATTTTGGTCCCTCACCTTATCAATCTCATGCCCATGCTTTATTGAGACCTATTTATGCCTCCCCTGTGCAACCAAACTTCATTTTTATATCTTACAACTTGCACTGCCCCTTGTCGCTATCCCAATTTGGGGTAGGACCAGGGCGTCGTGCCTTGATCCTCCCTAATTAGGACCTATTTTGGTCCCTGGGCCCTATCTCAAATTTTAGCAAGAAATTACTTCCCCATGTCGACCTTGATGAATACTAAGAGGGGGGGGTGAATTAGTATACCAATAAATACTGAACTCAAACACTTAAATAGTTTAGCAGTAAATCGGTATAACTATTTTACTAACAAACCGGTTAACACAAATGCAAACTAAACAACAAATAAGGCATTCACCCACAAAAGCACAATCACCATAACACAAGAGATTTTTATGTGGAAACCCAACTGGGAAAAACCACAGTGAGATGAAACTCACAAGTAACTATCTGCAGAATAGTAACCAGACTGGTTAAGGTCATACAATGTTATTCACCAGAATAGATCCTGTTAGGAATCTCAATCTCTGTTAAGAGATAAGTCCGATTAAAGACTACCTTGTGAGAGGATTTTAGATCCACAGTTGTGAACCACCTTGTTAGAGGATTTACAAAGGCTTTGCCAGGCCTACTTGGTTAAGGGTTTCAGACTTATCGAAGATGTGAGTAATCAACAAGTGATTGATCTAAATACTAGCACATTATGCTTGGTTAGATCCTTGATAGCTCATTGTTAATGCATTCAACATAACTTCAATCTTCAAAATCTCCACACTCTGTTTCTTCACACAGACCTAATCTTCTTCTGTGATCACACATACAAAACCTCATCAACCACCTAAAACCCTAACAACTTCTAAAACCCTAGACATGATGTCCTTATAAAGGAATCTAATTTCATGCCTGTCCAATAGGATTACATTGCAAGTTTCTAAGTTCAGTGCATCTGGACACATTTGGTAACACGACACAGAATCACCGCCAAAGTGTTGGTGGATGATAACTCATCACAAAAATACCGATTGGTAACTCATCGCAGAGTAATACCGGTTCATACATTTACCTATTACCGGTTCACATATTTTACCGATTACCGGTTTGTAAAAATGAAGATTGGGAAAAATGATAACAACCACTTTGTTTCTTTGTACTGCATTGGGATCCTTGAACCGCTTGAGTCTTCATACTGCTTGAGATCAGTAAACACTTTCTGCAAAACACCAATAGTCTAAAGACTATAATACATAATACCAATTGGAACAAATACCGGTTGAGCATAACTCATACATACAAAAAGTGATCTCAAAGCAAGTGTGTGTCCATCAATGACAATCACAACATCATCATCAAAAATGCCAACAGACCTATGTCAAAAAATTGAATAATTGACAATGGGCAAGTATATAAGGAGGTCTTCCCCTCTCATTTAGGAACAACACACAAACATAAGGTGAGAGCATGACAAGGTGGACAAGGCAAGGATATTACATTCAAGTATCAAGCATTCAAGCATTCATCATCTAGCATTCCTCAAGGCTGCATATTCTCCATTGGAGCAACATTACATCATTCATTTGTAAGCATGTGTGTGTGTGTGTTAGGGTTTTGTCATGTTCATGTGATTTCGTACAACATATATGATTACATCTAAGAAGCAAAGCATCATCATCATCTATTACAGATTTAAAGGTATACCTTTCCATCATTTATTTTAAGCATAAATTGCAGTATTTCATTCAAGGTTTATTCCAAACTAGGGTTTGACTTCGGCAAACCCCTATTCTCAACCCCTTTCTTCTTCTTTTTGTGTGTAGGAAGCAGGTGTGTATTTGTACTTCTAGAATTAAGCTTTATTTGTAGAGATGGAAAAACCCTTTTTGACTTGTGGAAAGTTCGAAGGACCGATAGGAAGGAGACCTGATCCAAACACACGGTCCCTACAACTTTTGGAAGATTTCACAAAGTAGCTCCAAATCATCTCAAACTTCTTAGATCCAGGTGCACGACGAAATCCCAAATCTGTAGCTCATTGTTTCTTCTTACTTTGTCTTCAATTTCAACACTTTACTTATTCAACTTATAAAAGAGGGTCAAACACATTCCAAAGCTAATCAATCTACCTAGTATTCAGTCCTTAGGATTGGATCTAGTGGATCCGTCCCCTCTTTTGAATGTAAAGTTCTCGAAGTGAAAATCGTCTTAGTGATTTCCCCCTTTCATGTGGTGAATTTGCTAAGCCCCAAATTTTCTACTTTACAACACCAAAACTAGGGTTTGATGCAAACAATAAAGAAAATTGATAATGCAAGTTTTAATATTAATGATATGCATATCGGACTAAAATTTTTTGATGTGTATTGTTAATATTAAAATTTGACTGTGACAAATCACAAAGGGGAAAACAAAAATACATACCAAGGTATGATGAAGCTGACTTCAAATTGAGAACTTCGACACCTTAAGAATCTCCATACAAATAACGAAAGAAATAAGGGCATAAATCGATAGTAAAGAGATTAGAAACCCAAATGCAATCAGACTCTTTAAAACATTAAATGAAAAATCGTGCCTCATAATGGTGTCAAATGGACTTATAAGTCTGATTTACACTATTATGCCAAAAATGATGTAAATCAAACTTATAAGTCCGATTCACGCCAAAAAGACTAAAAAGGTGTAAAATCGGGTTAAAAACCCGACTTGACACCATAGACCAAAAAAGGTGCAACATTGGGTTTAAAACCCAATTTGAGACCAAGACAAGAAAGTTATCTTTTTAAGTTAAAATTTGAGATTATAACTAATAAGATGGAATTCCAAGATTAAATACCAAGTATTCGAGGACCAATAAGATGACAAAAATGCCTCAAATTTACTTGACTTTAGAGAAAAGAGGACAAATTTAAGAAAAGTTCGTAGGGGTTATCTTGTTTTCCTCTTGAAATGAAAACAAGGATAACAACTACAATATCATCCCCTTGTACCAAATAATCCTTATGGGGGAGATACATTTTAGGAGAAGGATGAACATCATTCTCCAAAGCTTCATCTCTGGGAGAGATATCTTTGAAAGAAGTGTAACTCGTATTCTCTTCTTGCACCAATGTGCCCTAATTTGTGGGACCAATTTTGGGATAGGGTAAGTCATGGCTATGAATAAAAGGGAGAACTAAGTTATCATCATGTTCATGAAAGGGAATATCATGAACATATTGAATGTAACATTAAATTGAACTAGAAAATTAAGATAAGAACTCCTTATGTACTTATGATCAAACAAGATACTCACAAGCCATAAAAGGTGCAACCAAAGCAATGTCAACTCAATGTATGCAATAAAATTATGAAAAAACAGATTTGAAAACACAATTGAAAAATTATGTAACCCACAAGTCAATTTTAGAATAATAAATTAGGCTTTTTATGAATTTAACCACTAAATTTATGTAATTCAATTGCAAATATAACTAATGAGTGCAAACTTTATTATTTAAATGCCCACAAATCAGACCCGAGACCAAAAAAAGGAAATAAGCATGTAAGGAGTTGGGTTCACCAAAATGTAATGGTGTAATTTGGAATTACGGTTTCACCAATTAAGTTAATAAAACCACTAACTAACCAAATTAACCATACATTGAAAGAAGGGTGACTCTAATAGATCTAGCCACAATCCAAATAAGGAAAGGGCTTAAATTCTTATTATATCCACTAGTTTGATTGCCTTCTTTATAAATTGAGTTTAGAATTGTAATTGTGAAATTAGGGTAACACAAGGAATGATTGAAGTAAACTATAAAAAATAGACTGCTACAAATATGTCATGAATCCACAAATTGAGATCTAGGCAAAATAAGATATTTAGAACCTGTTTGTAGAAGTTTGACCTAATTTCTTAGGACCAAGTAGCACAGATCCGCCTTGGTCCTCCAAATTTTCCACCATTGAAAGTTGAACTTGTTCATCATTGTCGATATTGTTGGAATTACCAAGCACAACTCCTACACCTATTTCCTACACACAAAAAAAGAAGGAAAGATGTGGATAGGGTTTTGCCTAAGCCAAACCCTAGTTTAGGAATTAACCTTGAATGAAATAATGTAAATACTAAAATAAATGATAAGGAGATAACCTCAAATCTGCAATTGTTGATGATGATGCAATTCTCTTTGAATGTAATCATAAATGTTTAATGTAATGGCATGACAAAAACATGAACATGAAAAACCCTAATCACACACACATGCTTGCATGAATATTGATATAACTTTGATCCATGTTTGAAGGATGACTATGCATGCTTGAATCTCTAAAGATGCTTAATGATGAATGGTTCACAGATGCATGAATTCTATAGATAGATAATGGATGGAAAAATGAATTGATAGGGTGTCTTTATATAGGGTTCCCTAGGTAAATTACCGATTAGGCCGACCTCCAATGGTCAAGTATAGCCATAGAGACCGAAAGCCATCAAGGAGATAAAGGGCCTATCCCATATCAAATTGGGTCCTATTTAAGGAGGACCAAGGTGTTTTGGGGTGCCCTAGTCTAGACCAGGGTGTTCCACACCATTGTCCTCCTACAAATAGGACCAACACAAAGGGAAATAGAGAAGGTACCTCCAGGATGGGGTCCACTAAATGGTGTGCATGACATTAGGGTTGAATAATAAGACCAAAATAGACCTAGAGAGAGGATGGAGATAAGACACACTAAAGTAGGAGCACAAACATGAGGTGTAAATTGGATTAGTTACAATTTACAATGCTACATCTTTCTATCTCTCTTGGCTTTCTCAAGCCTATTTGATAATATTTTTCTCACATCTTTGAGCATGTTGGGGATTAGCACATCCTTTATCTATTTATCTTTTTGATTTATCTATCTATCTATCTATCTATCTATCTATCTATCTATCTATCTATCTATCTATCTAGTTGTTGTGGAGGTAGAAACACCAAAAAAATGATCCGACTGAGGCAAGTCCCCAAACAACCCCAAACATTTTTCCTCTTCTTGATGCATGTAGGTGTAGCATCCTAAAATTGTACCATTTGCAATTTTGACCGCATTTGGGTCTTTACCTTAGTGTTTATGCCCCTTGGCCTGACCGAAGACCTGATTATGCTCATACACATCTCAAATGCCATAAACTCAAAATGCACCTTAAGCCTACCCCAAAATAGGGCAAGACCATGGCACCATGCCATGGTCCTCAATAGGACCATGGCGCAACACCATGGTCCCCTCATTTTTGGGGCCCCTTTAACCCATTTTAGCATTTTAAATTTGAGCAGGATTCCCCTCTTCGTGTCGGCTCATGTCAAAAAATTAGCCAATTTTCTCGACGGGCAAGTATATAAAGAGGTTTCCCCTCTCATTTGAACATCCAAAAGAATCAAGAAGTATTGAGCACATACATGAGATCAAGCATTCAAGCATTCAAGAGTAATTGATATTTTCAGTCTTCCTTCAAGCCTTGGAGCAACAATAAAGTCAAGATTCAAGCATTGAAGTGGAGATCTACATCCTATTTTATGAAACCCTAATTCCATGTGGAGGCAAGAAAAACTTCACAAGGAGGTATTATCATTCAATTTTCAGCCATAATTTAGCATCTCCCTCAAAAGGAGAATCTTTCTTTACAGTCATTTCAATTATCTTTATTTCAATTTCATGGTTAATTCCAAAACAAGGGTTTGACCTAAGGCAAGCCCCTATTCCCAACCCTTTTACCCATCTTTCTATGTATAGGAAACAGGTACAGAGCTATACTCTTCAGAATAAACTACATTCATAGAGATGAATCAACCCTTTTCAGCCTATGTAAAGTTTGGAGGACCATTGTGACGTGCCATGGTACCAAATTTTTAGGAAATCTTTCGAGGGTTAGATTCGACTCAGCTTATACTACTCAGATCCAGGTGCACACGAAAATACAACATTTGTAGCTCACTATTTTCTCATTTTTGCCTTCATTTTTCAGCACTTTACCTATTTCAGCATTTCAACTTACAAAAGAGAGGAAAAACCCCACAAAAATTAACCAATCCATTTAGTATTCAGTCCTTGTTTGATTTGTGACTAAATCTAGTGGATTCCCTTCCCTCTTTTGAATGTAAAGGTTTTAAGTGAAATTGATTTATTGATTTCTCCCTTCTATGTTGTAAGTTGCCAAATAAAAAAATTTCCTCCTTACAGTAGGTTCATTGGAAGCATTCAAACACAATGCAAAAGGGTTTATTTATGTTTTATTTTTCTAATTTCTATTTATTTATTTTTGTATCTATCATCTAGTATTTGGTTCTACATTTCTAACTTCTAGGTTTTGCAAGTTAGCCAAATCACAAAGCTGGGTTTTTGCCATTTTCTAGGTCTTGTGTTTCGATCTGAATAAGATTACAATGTGCCACACATGCGTCATTGGTTGAGACACTCATATTTGGACCAAAGGCTCCTTGTTGTCTACTCTTTGCATTTTTGTAATTAGATATCTTCACTAGTTTCACTACTTGTAGATATTTGAGTGTATGTTGTCAAATTGGCTCTCAAGGGAACATAGTTCTTTCCATTTACAGGGTCACTTTTGCACCATAATAGTAACAAAGATGAAACCTAATGTAATATTGTTTTTATTTGTGAGGTTAGATTTGAACAGTAGCTCCAAGAAATTTGCTCATCATGGTTTTTCCCATGTAGGGGTTTCCATGTGAATTTTGTATCTTTGAATGTGAAAATGTATTGTATGCTCTAGTCTTTCTAAATTTCAATTGCAATTGATCTATTTTGAGTAGGGTTTGGATTAATAGTTGTGTTGAAGGGTTTCAGTTTTAACCGAATATTGATTCACCTCCCCCCCCCCCCCCTCAGTATTCTAGTGTGTATAACAATGGAACCATCTTTCATTTATATTTTGGAAAAGTGCATCAACGATGGAGGTAGGGATAATGGCAATAGTGCAAGCATGAGTAATAAAATAAGGAGTATAAAGGGGATGAGAAACAAGAGGTAAATATATGGTAGTATAATGATTAAAGACAACACTATAATGAAAAAATCAAGGTGTGATACTAGTTAGGTGAGATGAAGGGATATTGCTAGTAGGTGAAGAGGAAGTAAGAGAACTCATGCAATGAGATTTAAATATAACACAACTGGAATGAGAGATAGTAAGGATACTATAATAAAGAATATGAGAAATGGGAGTCACACTAGAAGTGGTAACAAATGAGGTACAAATAATTAGGAGATATTACCTTAAAAAAGGGGGTGGTTCCTATAAGATGAACGGTGAGTGATTAAGAGAGAAGATGCGCCACAATTAAGGTTAGATGAATCCATCATAGTGCTAATTATATGAAGAATCTATATGCAAAATGCAAAATTAATCAATAAATTATAAAGAGATATAACTACCTATGAAGAAGTAGTACTAGCAATCTCTTGAAAAGTATTTATCTAGTAAAAGATAAATCTTTCTTATATAATTGTGTATCATTATGACTACTCATTATGATTAGCTCTTTTCATAAAAAATCTCTTAAAATATATTTGAGGGTAGCTATTAAAGTAAATGATTATAAACACAATTATTCTTAGATTATATTTTTTTATAAATAAAAATATGAAGAGAAACCTTAAGAAGTTGTAAGAGAGGAGGGGATCACCAAAAAGAAAGAGAAAAGTCATTTTTATATAAATGGTTCCTGGGTAAAATAACTATCTAAAAAATCAAATAACAATCTTAATATTAATTGGTGGGAATCATTGACTCTACAATAAAGTGATAAAATAGTTAAAATTTAATCAAGTAAAAAACATACTTAGCTAGAGAAATGGCGTCAATATGTTGTGATGGAGGTAGAAATTGATTCGCTGTGATGTAAGAAATTATGTGATGCTAACACAAATTATTTTGAATTTATGTTCAATAATTATGTCTCACTACGTTTCACTTCCACACATATGAGATTGATCATACACCTATATATCCTACGTGTGTGAACTATGGATTTAATCTACTTGCACAAATTTGATCTTTGTTTGTCTTGAATGCATGTTCTTGTTTATGCATATGAAACTTGATTATATGGTCAAGGGTTTGGTAATGGATAGGAATATGTCTCTACTTATACTCATAATATTAAGAGATGTTTTTGAGAATAATAAAAAAGAATAGGCAAAGATGTAATAGATTAAAAAAAATGAACACATGTAAGAGATGCCTAAATGATGATGCAAGCAAGTCATGTAGTAGTAAATGATTTGCTTTTAAAATTGTTGAATTATTATGGAAGTATATAATAATATCTAGTTGTATGTACAAATGAATTAGGCTTAGACTTTAACTAGAAATCCTACGCAACAAAGATGAAACATGTCATATTTTGATTTGGTAACAATAATTAGTTAGAAGGATTGCGTTGATGTGAAATGAAAATTTTAAAATCTAAGATTTTTACATAATTGATGAAAATCACCCAATTGAGTAAGTCACTTGCATGAATCATGGATCTAACTTTAGGTAAGAAATGGATAAAAATGAGGATTATGGCCAATTTGATAACAAATTAATGTATCTATCCAACAAGAGATAGATCTTTATCATCTAAATGTGTATTATGGTCAAATTAAGACTATTCATTATGATTAACCTCAATGGATATTTCCTTATTAGTATATTGAGTAGCCATATGATAATTCTAGAAAACACTAATTTGTAAAGGTAAATTAAAATTTTTTGCAAACTAATTTCATTAAAAATCCCTAAAAAGATAGTCAAGAGTAGCTATAAAAATAAATCATTATAAATGTATTTAGTCTTAGATTGGAAAATTTTAGAAATAAAAATATGAAGAGATGATGAATACTAAGAGGGGGGGGGGGTGAATTAGTATACCAAAAATTATTGAACTCAAACACTTAAACAGTTTAGCAGTTAATCGATATAGCAGATTTACTAACAAATCGGTTAAGACAAATGCAAACAAAACAACAAATAAAGCATTCACCCACAGGAGCACAATCACCATAACACAAGAGGTTTTGACGTGGAACCCCAAATGGGAAAAACCACGGTGAGATGAAAGTCACAAGTAACTATCTGCAGAATAGTAACCAGACTGGTTAAGGTCACATCGGTTAAGGTCAAACAATGTTCTTCACCAGAACAGAGCCTATTAGGAATCTAGATCTTTGTTAGGAGATAAGTCCTGTTAAAGACTACCTTGTGAGAGGATTTCAGATCCACAATTGTGAATCACCTTATTAGAGGATTTACAAAGGCTTTGCCAGGCCTACCCGATTAAGGGTTTCAGACTTGTCAAAGATGTGAGTAATCAACAAGTGAGTGATCTAAATACTAGCATAGTATGCTTGGTTAGATCCTCAATAGCTCATTGTTAATGCATTTTAGCATTACTTCAGTCTTCGATATCTCCACACTCCATTTCTTCACACAGACCTAATCTTCTTCTGTGATCGCACATACAAAAACCTCATCAATCACCTTAAACCCTAACCACTCGTAAAACCCTAGACATGATGTCCCTATAAAGGAATCTGATTTCATGTCGGTTTAATAGGATTACATTGCAAGTTCCTAGGTTCAGTGCATCTAGACACATTTGATAACATGACACAGAATCACCGCCAAAGTGTCGGTGGATGATAACTCATCATAAAAATACCGGTTGGTAACTCATCATAGAGTAATACCGGTTCATACATTTACTGATTACCAGTTCACATATTTTACCAATTACTGGTTTGTCAAAATGAAGACTGGGAAAAATGATAATAACTGCTTTGTTCCTTCATACCACTTTGAGATCCTCGAACCACTTGAGGTATTCATACCGCTTGGGTCTTCATACCGCTTGAGATCGGTAAACACTTTCTGAAAAACACCGATAGTCTAAAGACTATAATACATAATACCGGTTGAGCATAACTCATACATACAAAAAGTGATCTTAAAGCAAGTGTGTGTCCATCAATGACAATCACAACATCATTATAAAAATTTCCAACAATCTCCCCCTTTGGCATTGATGGCAACACTTAGGAAAATTTTGACATCTAAGTGTTTTACAACAAAAATATGCCATAATCAAAATTACTCCCCCTAAGCATATACACTATCCCTTTTGTAGAAAATACAATGTATACTACTCCCTTAAAGAGATAACATGAAAGTATACATAGCATACATAGCATTCACCAAAATTTTAAATACAAAATACTACCCCCTTTGCCAACAATGACAAAGTATTGCAAAATAACCCCTGTTTCTCATTATCATTAATATAATAAATGTTTATGACAATAATGAGTGAAACTTATCAAAAACCGATTTAAATCTTGCATAAAGGTCTTCATGGATAAAGACAATGATTCAAGTAATGAGGTAGCCACCTCACTTTCTGTTTGCATCTGGGATACTTGTTCCTCCGTGGCATCTATTGTGCTCATCTCTTGAGTGACCGTTAAGGCATCCGGATTAAGATAACACTTTTGAAGTATTTGCAGTCTGGGTAGTAGAACCAGTTGAAGTTCCTACAAATCTCTAGTCCGGTTGCTGATCTCCAACTCTATTCTGGCAGACTGGAGCTGAAACCGGTGAACGGTTTGCCATATGTAGTAAAGGAATCACAGGGCGTCTTGAAGGTGCTTATAAATGCCTGCAAATCAGATTGCAGTTTTTCTTTTTGTGAAAGCACATCATCACAAAATAGATGGGGTTGGCTTATCTTACTGAGCAGCAGTTTTCCCTCATCCATAGTATCTCTTATGTCCTTCTATTCTTTCTGAAGTTCAGACCGGAGGTCATTCAGTTTCTTCACTAAGTCAGTGTTTAGTGCCTTTTGATGCTTCTTCTGTGCATTAGCTTCAGCCACCTCTTCCAGGCACTGTACTTGGTCCTTCACAACTGTACATAGAAGTTTTAGTTGGGCTAGAGAGGAATCGGTACTGGGGAGGTTTGTACCGGGAATCAAACTGGTAAAAGTTTCAACTACAGTTTGAATAACATCTTGTTCCTTTTTCCTCCTTAATTCTTCCAGTCACTCCTGTGCAAGCTTAATGCTTTGGAGCAACTCCAATTCATTTGTAGATTGGAGGTCAATAGGACTAGTAATTTCAGTTGGTTTGGCTTGACTACTAGTTGCCTTTGGTGTCTCCACATGTGTGCTCTTTGCTGCTTCCTTCTTCGCTTCGACTTCTTCTCCTCTTCCTATTTCCTTTTCTCCTCTTCCTTTTTCTTCTTATCCTCTTCCTGTTTCCTCTTCTCCTCTTCATATTTCCTTTTCTCTTCTTCTTTTCTCTTCTCCTCTCCTTGTTTCTTTTTCTCCTCTTCTGCTTGTTTCCTCTTCTTTTCCTCTTGATTCTTTTTCTCTTTCTCTTTATCAGCCTTTTCCTTTGTTGCATCCAGAGTGACATTTTCACCATCCAAAGCATCAATGTCAATTGTGTCCATCTGTTCAGTGACCGGTTCTCCTTCACTGTCATATACCTTATCCGATTTTCTGGTTTCCGGTTCTTGTTCAGCCTTCTTGTTGGCTTCAAACACTTGGTACAACCTCAGAGCGGCTTTGGCATGTGAGTGTGTATCTTTGACCACTTCAGGACCTTTCCCTTCTAGTAATAGGAGTCTTCTTCTTCTCATGAAGAAGAGACCTTTGTATTTATCCATAACTTCATAGAGTCTTGAATTTGACACACCAGAAAAATATTGTGCAAAACTTTCTTCTCTTATTTCTTGTTCCTTTTCTATGGCAATGCGTCATTTGTTATCTAAAGAATAGTATAAAGAATTCGGTGTCACAGATCTAATTTCTGATGGTGACCGATCATTAATACATAGATATTGAATAACTTCCTGTTCGCCTTCCTCCTTTTCATTGTCATTAAAATCATCAAAATGATCTATTAAATCACTTAGCACTTTTCTCCTAATATTCTTGATAGTTCTTTGACAATGTGTCAATGGTTTGTAAGAGGTAATGTCTATATTTATCGGTGCTGCCAATGTCGGTTCATTACTGGTTGTCTTTGTCTTCTTCCTCATTTTCCTAGTCTTTTTAGGCTGCACTTCAGGTTCTGTATCCTCAGAATCTGGTGAGGTGTTCTTAGTTTTCCGCTTTCTTTCAAAGACCTTGGTGGGTGCAACTTCTGGCTTCTTCTTGGCCGGTGACCACTTGGTCACTTTAGGACTTTCTGAAGTAACCGGTGCTGATACCGATGGCACTGCCTTTCCCTTCTTCACTGAAGGTTCTTCAACCGGTTTTACCCTTTCCAAGTAGGTGTTGGTTCTCTTCTTCTTTGGATCAAGAGGTGAGGCAAGTAGGGTAGAGGCATACCCATCGAGCAAGTCATACATCACCTCATATCCCATGGGCTCCACTTCTTCCTTTCTAGGCTCAACCGCCTCCATTATGCACTCATCTACTCTGATGATAAATCAGATGTCCTCTTCATACTTCTTGACAATATCACCAGATATTCTCATCCTTTGGCTCATCTTGCGTCTGAATTCATCAAAGTATTTTCTCAGGACTTCAAGATAACAGGTTCCCACCGCTTGAAGACTTTTTTTGATTTGCTTGGTAACCGGTTGGTCAGCAGACCATTGAATATCACCGACTCCCAGAAAATAGCCTTAAAAATAGAAAAACAAACCTACCAACAGTTGTCCAAATTTAAATCTTAAGGCATTGTCCTATTTGATAGACCTCAGGTTTACCAGAAGTTGCCTCTGCATACAAGTGCATAGATCAAATGATGCATCTTCCATGATCATTCTGTAGGCAGCATTCACCGCAGCTGCAGAGATAGAGTTTACTCTGCTAGCATAGAATGTCTGCTATTCGATCACCATGCAGGCATATTTGACCAAATCATCCTTGATGGTGTTAATGGCCATTCCCTATTGGTCGCTCACAGAACCGGTGAGCTTGGTCATTTCCATCTTAATGACTTTCCTTAGGGCTGACACTTCTCCAACATTACAGAAACCGGTGATGACATGAATCACTTCTGGTGTGATGTCATGTGTCTGCTCAAGATAAATTTTGTCACCGTGCACTCTGCTTAGGATGATGTGGATGTGATCTTCAATGAATTCTTCAAGAAAATAGACCACATTGTGAAGTTTATTTCTTTCCAGGACGTTGTATTCCGGTTTGATCTTCTTGTCATCCCCGTAGAATAAACCTAACTGAGAATGGATCACTAGGGATCATAGGTCTTCTATTTTGCAATCAATATAATATGAAATACCTTCCTCAACTATAACACCAATGGGTATCTGGGATAGGGCATTGTATTTCATCTTCCTTTGTATGAAATCCGTTGAATCAATAAGTGCACTTGAACTGGAGTGCAAAGCAGAAGCCATGATAAACAAAGAAACTCGAAAAATACCTTCGTGAATCGAGATTTAGGGCTTTGACACTGTAGCTAGCAACACACCACTTCGGTCGCTTGGAACACCGCTTAGTGTTCTTCACTTGACTGATTGATACTATCTCCAGATTCTACTTCAAGGTTTTTGAAATCTCTTTGAATCGCGAAACAAATCGCCTTTGGTCGCTCTGCACTTGAGAGTTTCTTCGCTCGCAAACTGATAAGTGAAAAAGACTTGAAAATCCCTTTTAAACAAATTCTTCACCTACCATAATAAATGCTCCACCATTAGGTTATAAACCCTAATTTTGCCTTTTACTGTTTCGGGGCTTCTGTCGATTTATAGGTAACACATATCGGTTAAGGTTTTTTATCGATGTAAACCGAGGGTTCGAAATATTTCACCGATTTGTTCCCCCTAAGCTTTTATGAAGCTTAGTTTGTCATTCAGCGACTTCCACACTAGGTGCAGAAACCGGTTCTTCTTGTGACACTTCTTCAGCTTTCTTCTTCCATGTTGTCTTCATATCTACTTGAATAGTTTCAACATCAATCTTTCCTTCTGGAGTGACCGATATATCATCTGATATGTTCTTTCTCATTCTGCAAGTTCTGGCAGGGTGTTCCCTTTGTTGCAATGATAGCAAACCATTCCAGGTGTTCTCCATGGTCCATTGTTCACTCTACCATTCTTCCTCCTGCATGTTGCAACAGTGTGACCACTACCATGTCAAATCAAACAAGTTTCTCTCCAACCGGTTGCCGCTTGATAGCCACCACCACCTGACTGATGGTCATAGGCATTATACCGGTTTGGATTCTGGTTCACAAAGGATTCAGGAAAAACTCCTTGACTCCTTTGAGGATACCTTCCAGTGTTGTGTATAACAGGCCTGCATTCAAATGCTCTATGCCCAAGCTTGTTGCATGCATAATAGTTACCATTGAATCTATTGGATCTAGGCTTATTGTTTAGAAAATAAGGAAAATTATTGTAAGCTTTATTTCTACACACATTAGTAGTATGTCCTTCCTTGAGACAATTAAAGCAAACCGGTTTGAACTTTTGCTTACCTTTATCCTTTGGTGTCAGTTGCTTCTTTGATGCTCCATCTTTTGTTCCAGAGGTCTCACCTTCCTCATAACCAGAAAAACCAAGTCTAGTGGTATTCTTTACCGGTTTTGCTGATTCAAGCTTTTGTTCTAGCTTAACAGTACTCTTATTGAATTTGGCAAATATTTCCTTTGACTAAGTGAGTTCCTTGGAAATAGGAGCATTGGATTCCTTCAAGGTTGCATTCTCAGAAAATAGCCATGTTTAGTTCACCTTGCATTTCTTCTTTTTCCACTTTACTCTCTTGGAGATGAGTGGTAAGGGCACTGATTTCTTGCTTCAGCTTGAAGATCTCATGATCTTTGTCTTTTACCAGGTCTTCAGCTTTCCTCTGGTTCTCAAGCTCTTGACATATTTTGATAGTCAGCCCTTCTAGTTCCCTTCTTAGGTTGGCATTAGACTCATTCAGTTTGTCAACTTCTTCAACTAGAGCTTCCATGTCCGCTTCATCAAAAGAACTATTTTCAGTAAACTCCATCAGTTTCTCAGCATGCTCTCTTCTCTTTGCTAGAGAGGCTTTATATTTGACTTTAAGTTCATCAAAGGATTTCTCAGTCGGAGTAAGATGATGAGTAAGCTCCCTCACAGTGTATTCCCTCATATCTCCTTCCAAGTGGTTAAACTTATAGAAAGGTTGGCTCTGATACCAATTGATGAATACAAAGAGGGGGGGATGAATTAGTATACCAAAAATTACTGAACTCAAATACTTAAACAATTTAGCAGTTAACTGGTATAGCAAATTTACTAACAAATTGGTTAAGACAAATGCAAACCAAACAGAAAATAAAGCATTCACCCATAGGAGCACAATCACCATAACACAAGAGATTTTGACGTGGAAACCCAAATGGGAAAAACCACGGTGAGATAAAACTCACAAGTAACTATCTGCAGAATAGTAACCAGACTGGTTAAGGTCAAACAATGTTCTTCACCAGAACAGATCCTGTTAGGAATCTAGATCTCTGTTAGGAGATAAGTCCTGTTAAAGACTACCTTGTGAGAGGATTTCAGATCCACAGTCGTGAATTGCCTTGTTAGAGGATTTACAAAGGCTTTGTCAGGCCTACCCGATTAAGGGTTTCAGACCTGTCAAAGATGTGAGTAATCAACAAGTGAGTGATCTAAATACTAGCACAGTATGCTTGGTTAGATCCTTGATAGCTCATTGTTAATGCATTTCAGCATTACTTCAGTCTTCAATATCTCCACTCTGTTAGGAGATAAGTCCTGTTAAAGACTACCTTGTGAGAGGATTTCAGATCCACAGTTGTGAATCACCTTGTTAGAGGATTTACAAAGGCTTTGTCAGGCCTACCCGATTAAGGGTTTCAGACCTGTCAAAGATGTGAGTAATCAACAAGTGAGTGATCTAAATACTAGCACAGTATTCTTGGTTAGATCCTTGATAGCTCATTGTTAATGCATTTCAGCATTACTTCAGTCTTCAATATCTCCACACTCTGTTTCTTCACACAGACCTAATCTTCTTTTGTGATCGCACATACAAAAACCTCATCAATCACCTTAAACCCTAACCACTCCTAAAACCCTAGACATGATGTCCTTAAAAGGGAATTTGATTTCATGTCGGTCCAATAGGATTACATTGCAAGTTCCTAGGTTCAGTGCATCTAGACACATTTGATAACACGACATAGAATCACCGCCAAAGTGTCGATGGATGATAACTCATCACAAAAATACCGGTTGGTAACTCATCATAGAGTAATACCGGTTCATACATTTACCGATTACCAGTTCACATATTTTACCAATTACCGGTTTGTCAAAATGAAGACCGGAAAAAATGATAATAATTGCTTTGTTCCTTCATACCACTTTGGGATCCTCGAACCACTTGAGGTCTTCATACCGCTTGGGTCTTCATACCGCTTGAGATCGGTAAACACTTTCTGCAAAGCACTGATAGTCTAAAGACTATAATACATAATACCAATTGGAACAAATACCGGTTGAGCATAACTCATACATACAAAAAGTGATCTCAAAGCAAGTGTGTGTCCATCAATGTCAATCACAACATCATTATCAAAAATGCCAACAAGAGAAACCTTAAGGATTTGTAAGAGAGAGGATCACCAAAATTGACATGAGAAAAAAAGATCATTTTTGTATAATTATACTTAGATAGAAAAATAATGTGAATATGTTGTGTTGTGATGGAGGGTAGAAATTGAATCACCGTGTAATAAATTTAGTGATGCTAAGGAAAATGCTTTAGAATTTGTGAAGTAGTTATATGTTAGTGTAGATGGGATTTATTACACACCTAAAGATCCTACTTGCATGTGAACTATGTGTTGAAATGTGGCGATTGATCAACAAAGTCCCTCGAGGAAAGCGGGGGTTCGGGGGCGGGAGCCCCCGAGAAATTTTTTTTGGGGTATTTTTTTTTTGTTGATGAAAACCGACATTGCAATTAAACCCTAAAAAGGTCGACTTTGTTTTTGCCCTAAAAATGCATGTTATAAGCGGCTGGGATGCTTAAGGCATTGTAAGGTTGATGTACTATTTTGGCTGGATAATAAGAAAGATTGGACGACTATGTATGGTGGACGTAACCCATTCTTGGTGAACCGCGTTAAATCTTTGTGTTATCTGTGTCCTATTTTATTTCTTTATCTTTTGTATTTAAATCTGCATATAATTGTTAGTTCATATTTGCTTCAGATCTGCTTGAAACCCCAACAATTGGTATCAGAGCGAGGTTTTCTGTAAATTGGCAGGACTTTCAGATTTGAGTGGGAGCAATGGAGGATTCCAAATTCAAGGTCGAAAAGTTTAACGGCCAGAATTATCAGTTATGAAAAATTTAGATGGAGGATTACCTGTATCAAAAGGATTTGTGGTGGCCATTAGAAGGAAAGGCAAAGAAAGCGACCGCAATGTCAGATGAAGAGTGGGACATTTTAGATAGAAAGGCACTGGGATCCATTCGATTGTGCCTTGCACCGTCTGTAGCATTCAATATAACAGAAGCAAAAACGACTATAGATTTGATGGCGACATTAGCTAAGTTGTATGAGAAACCCTCGGCTTCGAATAAGGTATTTCTTATGAAGTGTTTGTTTAATTTGAAAATGAGTGAGGGAGGATTTGTAGCGGAGCATTTAAATAAATTTAATACAATTACCAGTCAATTGTCTTCGGTAAAAATTACTTTTGCAGAAGAGGTTAGGGCTCTCTTGATTTTATGTTCTTTTCCAGAAAGCTGGAATAGCTTGGTTATGGCTGTAAGTAACTCTGTCTTTGGTAAAAATACTTTGGTATTTGATGATATTGTTGGTGTTATCCTAAGCGAGGAAATGTGAAGGAAAAACACAGGTGAGACTCCAACATCATCAGGTAGTGTTTTTTGAATGTGGAGAACAAAGGAAGATCAAAGGAAAGAGGAAAAGGCCCTGGGAATGAGAAGTCACGAGGGAAGTCAAAGAAAGGACACTCTCAATCTAGAGGAAAGAAAGATTGCTGATACTGTGGAAAGCCTGGTCATGTAAAGAAAGACTGTTGGTCTCGAAAAAATAAAGAAGGAGACAAAAATGAAAATGACAGTAAGGAAGCTAATATTGCAAGTAATACTTTACAAGATGCTTTAATCTTATGTTTGGATAACGTTAATGATTCTTGGGTAATAGATTCTAGGGCTTCATTTCATGCTACACCCCATAGAACATATTTTCTAGATTATGTTCAAGGTGATTTTGGACAGGTATATTTGGGTGATGATGAGCCCTGTCAAATTGTTGGAAAAGGAAAGATAAAGATCAAGTTGTAGAATGGAAATGACTGGTTTCTGTAGGAGGTAAGACATGTTCCTAACTTAAGAAGAAATTTAATTTCTGCAGGGCAACTAGGTAGTGAAGGTTGCATAGTTACCTTCTCAGACAGTATCTAGAAGGTCACTAAAGGATCATTAGTAGTAGCTAAAGTTGCGAAGGTAGGCACATTATATTTGTGTACTGGTAACACTTACTCTACCTTAGCTGCTACAGATAATGTTACTACAGGGATAGCAACAATAGATGTTGCAAGAACAGATTCGATAATGTGGCACCATAGGCTTGGGCACATGAGTGAGAAAGGGATGAAAATCCTTCACTCCAAAAATCTATTTCCAGGACTAAAAAAGATTGATTTAGAGTTATGTGAAAACTGTGTTTATGGCAAATAGAAAAGAGTCAGATTTCTCAAGGTTGGGAAAGAGAAGAAGAGTGAGAAGTTAGAGCTTGTGCATTCAGATGTACGGGAATCGGCTCAGGTATCATCTCTTGGTGGCTCTTGTTATTATGTTATTTTTATTGATGACTCAACCAAAAAACATGGGTATATTTCCTAAAACAAAAATCAGATGTTTTTGAAACTTTTAAGAAATGGAAAGCTTTGGTTGAGAATGAGACAGGGAAAAAGTTGAAGTGTCTCAGATCGGATAATGGAGGTGAGTATTGCAGCAAAGCATTTGAAGATTACTGCTCCTTAAATGGGATTCGAAAGCAAAAGACAGTTCCAAGAACTCCATAGGAAAATGGTGTGTCAGAGAGAATGAATAGGACTATCATGGAACGTGCGAGGAGCATGAGATTGCATGTTGGATTGCCCTTACATTTTTGGGCAGATGCTGTACATACTGTTGTCTATTTGATAAATAAAGGACCTTCAACCCCTTTGGATGGTGGTATTCCAGAGGAGGCATGGATTGGTAAAAAGGTAAATTATTCTTTTCTGAAAACCTTTGGTTGTGAAGCTTTTGTCCATGTTGATAAAGAAAATAGAACCAAGCTTGATGCTAAATCTCTGAAATGTACCTTCATTGGATATGGGATAGATGAATATGGCTATCGGTTATGGAATTTTGAAAATAAGAAAATAATTAGAAGTAGAGATGTTATATTCAATGAGAAGGTTATGTATAAAGAATAGATGCAGGAAAAGAAGCATGAACAGGACAAACAAGAATATGTGGTGTTGGATGAGATTCCTAAAAATTAAATGCCACAGGTACCTGATGCTCAGCAACAACAGATTGTCCCACAAACTTCTGCAAGTGTTAGACGTTCTACAAGGTCAAGTAGACCCCCTAAAAGATTTTCTCCTTCTTTGTATTCTATTTTATTAACTGATTCTGGTGAACCCGAAGAATATGAAGAAGCAATGCAGGTGGATGCCAAACAACAGTGGGAGTTAGGCATGAAAGAGGAGATGGACTCCTTGATGAAAAAAAAGACTTGGGACTTAGTCCCTTTACCTGCAGAAACAAGAGCTTTGCCTAACAAATGGGTTTATAGGCTGAAGGAGGAGGAAGGAGGTCAGAAAAGATATAAGGCTAGACTTGTGGTAAAAGGTTTTGCACAGAAAAAGGGTATAGATTATGATGAAATATTTTCTCCAGTTGTAAAAATGACTTCAATTAGAACTGTACTTAGTCTTGTGGCTGCAGATGATTTACATCTTGAACAATTAGATGTCAAAACAGCTTTTCTCCATGGAGATTTGGAGGGGGAAATTTACATGTTGCAACCACAGGGATATGAGGTCAAAGGTAAGGAGAACTTGGTGTGCCGGTTGAAGAAAAGTTTGTATGGCCTAAAGCAAGCACCCCGACAATGATATTTAAAATTTGATAGTTTGATGGCTGAATACGGTTATCATAGATGTCATTCTGATCATTGTGTATATTTTAAGAGATTGGATAATGGCAGTTATATTATCCTGTTGCTTTATGTTGATGACATGCTTGTTGCTAGGTCTAACATGCAACATATCAATGATCTTAAACAGAAATTAGCTAGGTCATTTGCTATGAAAGATTTGGGTGCAGCTAAGCAAATTCTCGGTATGAGGATTACACAAGACAGGAAAAATAGAATCTTGAATTTGTCCCAAAGTGAGTATATAAAGAAGGTGTTGAAAAGATTTAACATGCATGATGCAAAAGCAGTTAGTACACCTTTGGCTAGTCATTTCAAATTGACTAAGGAGATGTACCCAAAGGCACAGGAAGAGGTTAATAAAATGTCTAACATCCCGTATTCATCAACTGTTGGCAGTCTGATGTATGCAATGGTATGCACAAGGCCAGATATTGCACATGCAATGGGAGTTGTGAGCAGGTTTATTAGTTATCCAGGTATGAAACATTGGAATGCTGTAAAATGGATCCTTTGGTATTTGAAAGGAACCACTACGAAGGCATTATGTTTCAAAGGATCTAATGCTGCTCTGAGTGGATTTGTTGACTCTGATCTGGCAGGTGATATTGATTTACGGAGGAGTACTACAGGGTATGTTTTTACTATAGGGAGAACTGTAGTCAGTTGGATTTCTAAGCTGCAAAAGGTTGTTGCACTTTCAACCACTGAAGCTGAGTATGTTGCTGCTATAGAAGCCAACAAGGAGATGATTTGGTTACAATGTTTTCTAGAGGAATTGGGTCAGACACAGGAGGATCGCCCATTGTATACTGATAGCCAGAGTGCCATTCATCTTGCGAAGAACTCTTCTTTTCATTCAAGGACAAAGCACATTCAGCTCAGGTACCACTTCATCCAGACTGTTTTGGAGGAGGGTCAGTTATGGCTTGAGAAGATTCACACAAGTGAGAATCCTATTGATATGTTCACGAAGGCAGTTCCACAGGAGAAGCTGATTTATTCATCAGTTTATGTTGGTCTTCTTGATTGATAATTGTGGAATTTATACTAGTCGAGTCCTAGTGTTTTATCCAATGGATGTTGCATGTACAATGGTGTCGTGTAGTATCAGTCTCCAAGTGGGAGATTGTTGAAATGTGGTGAGTGATCAAGAAAGTCCCCCGAGGAAAGTGGGGGTTCAGGGGTGGGAGCCCCCAAGAAAAAAAAAATTTGGGTATTTTTTTTTCGCTGATGAAAACCAACATTGTAATAAAACCCTAAAAAGGTTGACTTTGTTTTTGCCCTAAAAATGCATGTTATAAGCTACTGGGATGCTTAAGGCATTGTAAGGTTGATGTACTATTTTGGCTAGATAATAAGAAAGATTGGACGACTGTGTATGGTGGACGTAACCCATTCTGGGTGAACCATGTTAAATCTCTGTATTATCTGTGTCCTATTTTATTTCTTTATCTTTTGTATTTAAATCTGCATATAATTGTTAGTTCATATTTGCTTCGGATCTGCTTGAAACCCTAACACTATGGATTCGATCTGCTCACATAGATTTGATCTTTGTAGATATTCATTCTCATATTATGGTCAAGAGTTTACTAATGGTTAGGAATATGTCTCCTTCCACTCACATAGATTTGATCTTTGTAAATATTCATTCTCAGTTTATGGTCAAGAGTTTACTAATGGTTAGGAATATGTTTTCCTTCCACTGAAACCCCTAATAACATTAAGAAGAGTTATTGTGAATAATAAAAAGGAATTGATAAATGTATAAGAGACACCTAGATGATTATGCAAGCAACCAACGTAGCAATAAATGTTTTAATTTGATGCTTGTTGAATTATTATGCAACTATAATAATAATAATCTCTAGATGTATGTACAAATAAATTAGGCTAAGTTTTCTAACTAGAACTCCAAAGTGACAAAGATGAAATGTTTCACACTTTGATTTGGCAACAACAATTAGTTGGAAATGTTAGGTTGACCTTAAATTCAAAAATCAAAATCATAAAGTTTTTGTTGGCAATTTATGCAAATCATCCAATTGTCCCAAGTCACTTGCACAAATCATGAGTCTAACTTTAGGTAAGAATGGATAAAAATGAGAATTATGACCAATTCGATTAGAATTGAATGTATTTGGAAACACTTATAATTTGAACTATGTATTGACTTCCAATAAAAATCACATCACTTATAAATTTGTCATTACATAAAAAACAAATGAATCAAAAAAAATCTAGAATACAAAACAAGTACAAGATAAATAATGTTCACAATTACAACATTATAAAAAGCATTTTGATTTTATAACCAAATCTTAAATTAGTAAACTAATTAAAATATAAGACCCAAGTACTAAAGAAATTAAATTACAATTACTCCTCTCTAAAATAATTGCACATTTCAATTCACTTTTCTATAAATCATCTTCCTTGAAATCATGCTGAGCATGCTAAACCATAATTTATAGTCCCTGACACGTGGCAATCACAGGAAGCTCCTTGGCCATATACTCATAATTATTATATTTCGAAATTAAAGAATTTCCTAGTCCCCCACCCATAGCTTTATTTTTTGATAATTATATTTAATGTCACCCATAATAACCCTTTTTCTTACATTGACCAAATTCCCGTCAGTTAACAGTAAAAAACGAATAAGGCTGCTGAATTTTCCCGACAAAGAAATGCTTTGTAGACCGACAGCAATCATACCAACTTGTTCTATCGTTGTCATCTCTAACGAACATATTTAACAACGTGATTTCGCTATCACCTTTGAGTCTCATACGTAAATACTATTATTACGTCAACCGACGGAATCTTTCTTTCTTTCGACCTACAAAATTGACAGCCGTCGGTCACACCATATGCTCACTTTCACATGGCCACGCATGTTTTCCCCCACCAAACAAAGCAGACTTTACACTGTTCACAAGATTGACTTGGGTTAATCAACAACTTTTTCGTTAGTTAAGTATTAAATGGATTCCAAACCAGTAGAAAATGCGTGGTTAAGCCAAAATTTGGATATAAGAATGAAGGAAGGTGAGATTAGGGTTAGGGTTACGTAAGGTGGTCTCGTGAGTGGCATGGTGATATCACTCACTTGTGAATGCAATCAAGTGAGGATTTGGTGAGATCTGTGTGTGGTGGGGAGAGGAGATTAACTAGGTCATCTGATGAGGATGAGCAAATGGGTCAAGAACACCAATACATTCATTCATGGATATGGTTTGGCTTGGGTCTCAGTCAAACAATCACAAGTTCATGAATGTGTTAGGAGGCATTTCATGTGCACATCATGGGGGTTTTCTCTTTCAATTGGAAGACTATTAGGTTATCCACAAAAGTGAGAAATCTATGGTCAATAGATTTCAACTCTGACAAAGTAAACAAGGTTATTAAGTAATTTCAAAAGAAAATTATGATCAAGAGAATCTAATCATAACAAAGTAAATTAGGTTATTGAGGAAATTCATGAGAAATCTATGGTCAAGAGAATCCAACCATAACTAAGTAAATTGGGGTGTTCTGCGAATCAAGGATATTGTGTCGTTTGTGTTTTGTATATTCGCTTGTTATTAATATATGGAAGAAAGAATTTGATTGTAACAAAGTAAATAGAGTTTGTCAAAGAAATCTAATAGTACAAGGATGACAAAAAATATTTATCAATATTTTGGAGGTTTGTAGATTCCAAATTCACGAATATTGGGTCATTTGTGTTTTGTATATTCCTTTTGATATTGATATTTGGAAGAAATAATTTGACTATAACGAAGTAAATAAGGTTTGTCAAAGAAATCTAAGAGTACAAAACTGACAACAAATATTTATCCATATTTTGGAAGTTTGTAGGTTTTGAATTTATTGCAAAAGAAAAGCATGTAAAACGATTGAAAAATAAGGCGAGATTTTTGTAAAAAGATTGTATTAAATATTGATTAAGAATTATAAGAAGATGCTTGTTTTGGTAAGGTTAACTTAACTTTTAAGTCTTCTCACATGTTCATGTAAGGAAAATAGATCTACCTTGATAAATAAATTTATTTAGATAGATTATATAGAGCCTTGTCAATGATGGAACAACAATAAATATGATAATTTAGATATTTGGATTTCAAATAGATTGTGGACGAATGTTGTTGATGATGTATATAATTGATTTGAAATATTAGAAATTTAAGGTTGTTAAGTAAAATCAAGAGAAATCTATGGTCAAGATAATCCAATTATAACAAAGTAAATTAGGCTAGGAAATTAAGGATATTGGGTCATTTGTATTTTGTATATTATTTTTATTATCAATATATGAAAGAAACAAATAGACCATAATGAAGTAAACAAAATTTGTCAAAGAAATTTAAGCGTACATGAACAACAAAAAATGTTTATCCATATTTTGAAAGTTTGTAGGTTCTAAATATACTACAAAAGAAAAGCATAATAAAATAATGGGAAATAAGGTGAGATTTTTGTAAAAAGATTGTATTAAATATTGATTAAGAGTTATAAGAAGAAGCAAACTTGTTTTGTTAAGGTTGACTTAACTTTTAAGTCTTCTCACATGTTTGTCTAAGGAGATATTGATCAACCTTAATAAATAAATTTATTTAGACAAATTAAATAGAGTCTAGTCAATGATGGTGTAGTAATAAATATAATAATTAAATGAGAGAAATTAAGTATTTGGGTTTCAAATAGATTGTGGAAAAATGTTGTTGATGAAGTATATAATTGATTTGAAATTTTTAAAAATTTAATAGCTAAAATCAAATGAATGTCTTAAAATCTATAAAATATAAAAAAAAATCCTAACGGTCAAATCTCAAGTGCCACAAGCTTGATCTCTATTACCATAGATTTTAACTTTGACATGTGGATTTGAACTAGCAAAGTGTAGCCTTTCTCTTTGACGTGCATGATAAACTTCTAAGGATTGCCAATGCTCATAAACACCTTAGAGGAGTCTAATGGATTGTTAGGATCAATTTCTCCTAGTTCAAATCCATGGATTGAATTACTATTTGACAATAAGTGAAGATTCAAATACAACATACAATTCAAATACAACATACACAAATATGCAAGTGGCTTAAATACATATATGACACAAATCTAATTTTCTTATCCCTTTAGAATTTGAAGTGTGACATAGCAACATGTCACACAAAAATTGATGCAGGATCTTCATTCTTTTCAACCAAAGGAGAATGATGCAGGAGCTTCACAGGGTCATAACTTTTGACCCGTTTACCCGATGAAGAGGAAATTTGACAAGGAGATGCATCGTGAGGAGTTGTTTGGATTGTTGACGGACCTAGTTCAGTTGGACCCCACCCCAATCAATATTTTAGGGCTAGATTCCTTCATCTTGGGCTTCGAAAATGGGATTTACTATTTTTTTAGATATCTTCAATTCTGTAATTGCTTTTAGTTTATAAAGATGGCAATTTGTGTTGTAGTTGAGTTTTTTAGAATTTTTTAAGTTTCTGTTTTTCCGGACAAGTTTGAAAATTACCAAAAATGACAAATTCTAAAAGTTGTTAAAACTGTCAAAAAGGGTAATTTTAGATTGGCTACATATTGAAGTTTTCTTAGTTGCAGAAGCATATTGGAATAAGGAGATAGAGAAGAAATTTGATCCACTCTTTTGTTTTGATTGTGTTTTCATCAATGGTTATTATTATGCTTTAAACTGGCTACATCACAAATGCCTTTAAGTGAGCTCATAAAAACTAATAAGGAGTGGGATAATGAAAAACTTTAACTAAAAAATATTAGAAAAATACAAGAATAAGTGTTAAAATATAAACTCAAAGAATAATTATAAATATGTTTATATTGATCATGGAATTATAGGGCTTTTCAAGGGAACAATTGATGAGAATTTAATCCCTATTATAGTTAGTCAATAGATTAGGATATCGGAACACCTTAAAATTATGTTCCAATTTTGGTATGTTTATTAAATTGATGTGCGAAATTAAATTTGTATAATAAGCATAACTAGATTGGGATATTAGAACACCTTACAATTATTTTCACAATCAAATTTGGTGATGTTTATTATATAATACTCATTTAGCACAGTTCTAAGAGATTTCCACAATCCATCATATTTAGAGTGTAGTTTTTAGATTCGATTGTGTGTAAGACATTAAAGAAACAAAATGAAATAGTAGATGTTGAACTGAAGTAGTACATTATATTGGATTTGCATAATCCATTTTGTAAGTCAACGAGACTTCCTTTTTGTAGTTAAGTAGTGAGCTTTAGGCAGTTGGCCTTCCTGCATGTGCAGGACCCTATTGTAAGTAATATCCATTCATTGGCCAGTGAGTGAATATTGTGGGTCACAAATCCCACCAAGGTTTTTCCCACACTGGTTTTCCTCGTTAATAGTCTTGTGTTATGGTGTGCTTTATATGTTGTGCTTATTGTTCTTATTTACTGCATTAATTCTTGTTTACCAGTACATTGTTTTGGAATGCAATTTGTTTAATAAGATCAGAAAATCTATTAACCGGTTAGATATTGATACACCCCCCCTCTCAATATCTTTGGGAATCCTAACATAGAGATCATAAATACACATGAAACACAAGATTTATGTTGGAAAACCTTAATATAATTATCTTTATTGTAAAATTTTAATTTAGCACATTAAGGAAATAAAATGAAATAGTATGTACAAACCACAAATACACATGAGGCAGGATTTATGTCAAAGAATCTTACAAGAAAAAACCGCTATTAAAATCATAATTATGCTATCCAAAAAATGATGTATTTAATATTAATAATTTCTTTCATATAGTATCTCAATTTGCTCACAATAGCATGCTATCTCTGAAAAGATCTATCACACATATAGGCAACAATGCACCAACCATCATCAACCATTCCACATGTACAAGTAATTAGATATAGTAATCTCCAAAAATTTCAATCGTCCAATTATCTAATTATCGTATAAAATATAAAAAATTGCAGAAACATGGCATGATATTATTATAACATTGGAATACGCAATATACCAATTGAATAATTTTATCCATGTTGATAATGATCACATATGATTAGCTAGGGGCATCCAAAAGAAGTTGAGCCCACTTCTAAAGGAAGTTTTTGCCTTAGGAAACATA